>NC_135801.1:177540473-177625144 GCF_964213995.1 Mustelus asterias | reverse complement strand
ATGTGAGGCAACCCGCCTCTACCACCCTCCCAGGCAGCGCATTCCAGACTGTTAACACCCACTGGGTAAAAAGGTTTTTCCTCACATCCCCCCTCAACCTCCTGCCCCTCACCTTGAACCTATGTCCCCTTGTGACTGACCCTTCAACTAAGGAGAACAGCTGTTCCTTATCCATCTGTCCATGCCCCTCATAATCTTGTACACCTTGATCAGGTCGCCCCCCCACATCTCCTCTACTCCAATGAAAGCAACCCGAGCCTACCCAACTCCTCTTCACAGCTTAAATGTTCCATCCCAGGCAGCATCCTTGTGAATCTCCTCTGCACCCACTCCAGTGCAATCACATCCTTCCGATAATGTGGCGACCAGAACTGCACACAGTGCTCCAGCTGTGGTCTAACCAAAGCTCTATACAACTCCATCATGACCTCTCTGCTTTTGTAACCTATAACCCGATTGATGAAGGCAAGTGCCCCATATGCCTTTTTTCACCACGCTACTAACATGCCAAGGTCCCTTTGTTCCACAGAACTTCCTAGAGTCCTACCATTTGAATAGGGAGTACTCGCGGGGGGAACGAGCAGGAGAGTGGGATTTACTGGATAGCTCTTTCAATGCGCTGGCACAGTTTCAATGGGCTGATTGGCCTCCGTCAATGCTGTAAGACTCTTTGATTCTGTGAAGCACAGAAACAGCCAAAAAGTAACCGCCTGAACACTTGGGAGCGAGTGGTTTGCAGAATAAAGAGATGTTGTTTCCATCGCAGGCAGTTGAGAGTTAAGGAGCACGGGTCACATTTAATTCTTAATCCATGGGAAACTTACAGGAGCAGCAGAGAAGCCTGTGAGGCTCCTGGTCAGACTTTGGAACCTGGACGGCTTGATATGTCTCTCGAAAGCTGCTTGTTAAAATAATCCTGAGCACAAGTGCGGTTTACCTCCAGTACTGATGTGTTAAAGCCTCGGTTGCTCCCCTGCATAATGCAGTCATAGAATCGTACAATCCCTATAGTACAGAAGGAGGCTATTCGGCCCATCGGGTCTGCACTGAACACAAACCCACCCGGACCCTATTCCCGTATACCCACACATTTCCCCTGCTAATCCCCCTGACACTAAGGGGCAATTTAGCATGGCCAATCAACCTAACCCACACACCTTTGGATTGTGGGAGGAATTTGTGGAATTCCCTGCCCAGTGAAGCAGTTGAGGCTACCTCACTGACTGTTTTTAAGGCAAGGATAGATACATTTTTGAACAGTAAAGGAATTATGGGTTATGGTGAGCGGGCGGGTAAATGGAGCTGAGTCCACAAAAAGATCAGCCATGGTCTTATTGACTGGCGGAGCAGGCTCGAGGGGCCAGATGGCCTACTCCTACTCCTAGTTCTTATGTTCTTTATGAAATAGGCACAAGGAGATGAATCAGTCTTGTAGGTGATGGTACAGAGTTCCAGGAGAAACAGTGTAGATGGAGCCAGGTATTGAAACCTGTGCAAAGCCCCTTTTTCTGCACTGCTGCTTGTAGATGGCAGACTGAGTTTTCAGTATGGAAGCAATAGCTTCATCAGCTAGAGGAACCTGTCACATGACTCCCATTTCTCCACCCTGGCTTTGACAAGTGAAGAGTTTCCTTTTGTCTGGATCCCTGAGATTGTTAAATGTTCCAACCATTAAAACCTGGAAGGAAGATTGCAGGTGGTCCATTGTCCTAGCAGATAAATAGGCTCTATTCTTATGTAAACCGGAGCACCCGAAGGAAACACATGCAGACACAGGGAGAACATGCAATCTCCACACAGATAGTGACCCCAGGCCAGGATTGAACCTGGGTCCCAGGCACTGTGATGTAGCAGGTCGCAACAGGTCACTGTGTGCAGGAGGTCACAATTGGACAAAAGGGTTAAAGGTGGCAGGGGAGTCCAGAACCAGGGGTCATAGTCTAAGGATACAGGGTAAATCTTTTAGGACAGAAATGGGGAGAAAGTTCTTCACCCAGAGAGTGGTTATCCTGTGGAATT
This sequence comes from Mustelus asterias, assembly GCF_964213995.1. Classification (NCBI taxonomy): domain Eukaryota; kingdom Metazoa; phylum Chordata; class Chondrichthyes; order Carcharhiniformes; family Triakidae; genus Mustelus; species Mustelus asterias. The sequence goes on along the minus strand of NC_135801.1, from coordinate 177,623,125 downwards.
TGCTACCACAGAAAGCAGCTAAGGCCAAAGCATTGTATGATTTCAAGAAGGAGTTAGATATAACTCTTGGGGCGAAGGGGATCAAAGGATATGGGGGAAGGCGGGATCAGTCTTCCGAGTTGGATGATCAGCCATGAACAGGATGAATGATGGAGCAGGCTCAATGGGCCGAATGGCCGACTGCTGCTCCTATTTTCTGTTCCTATGTTTATAAAGTAAACATCCAGCTCCGCAGCACTTTAGTTGGAGTTGAACATCCAGCTTTCAGTTTAGCTCAGTTGGCATAGGCTCACACCTGAGTCAGAAGGTCATGGGTTCAAGTCTCGATCCAGATCTTGGGTGCAAAAGTCTAGGCTAACACTCCAGTGCAGTACTGAGGGAGCGCACTGCCTGAGGTGCAGTTTTTCAGTTGAAACATTGAACTGAGGCCCAATCTACCCTCTCGGTCTCAGTAACAACCCCATGGCACTTTTTCAAAGAAGCCCAGCTGGTGCCCTGGCCATTAATTGTCCACCACTCAACATCACGTAAAACAGATTACTGGGTCTTTACCGTATTGCTGTGTTTCCAACAATGATTACACTGCAAAAGTAAAATACTTCATTGGTTGGAAAGTTGGGGTAGTGTGGCTCCTTTAAGGAGTGATCATTTGTGGGTCACATGGCCTACCTGTTGCATGGAAGTCATAGAATCATAGAATAGAATCATAGAATCCCTACAGGGAAGAAGGAGGCCATTCGCCCCATTGAGCCTGCACTGACAACAATCCCACCCTGGCCCCTTCCCCATAACCCCATATATCTACCATTCTAATCCCCCTGACACTAAGGGTCGATTTAGCATGGCCAATCAACCTAACCTTCTCATCTTTGGACTGTGGGAGGAAACCGGAGCACCCGGAGGAAACCCACGCAGACATAGGGAGAACGTGCAAACTCCACACAGACAGTCACCTGAGCCCAGAATTGAACCAGCGTCCCTGGCACTGTGAAGCAGCAGTGCTGCCAACTGTGCCACCGTGCCACCCTTTCTCCATTCTCACTTACACTGAGGGTGGCCCACCTTGAGCCAAACCACGACCAATGGGGAGAAAGTGCACGGGGCCTGGGGAGCGGGGGACCCTCACTGTGAGCCCGGGAGTCCTGTGTTATAGTAGCTGTGCCGGTATCTGGTTTTTCCTTGAGTCTGTTAAATAAATCACCTTTGTGATTCAGGCAACCTCCTCATTGATACTTCGCGCTATTACAAAGGTGCTTTGAGATGCCCTGAATTCTCAATGTGTCCTATATTAATGCAAAGTTTTTCTCATGTACACTTCAAATAGAAGTCCATTTTTCTCATCGCTCCTGCCTTTTAATAATAACAACCTAAATTTACGGAGCACCTTCATGAAGTAAAAAGTCCCAAGGAGTTTCACAGGGGTGATAGCAGACAAACTTTGACTCCGAGCTGCTGGAATATTAGGACTAGTGAACAAAAGCTTGATCAAAGAGGTAGGTTTTAAATGGCAGTGCACAATGGACAGAGACAAAGAGAGGGTTACGTGGGGAGTTCCAGAAATTGGGATCTAAGCAGCTGGAGGCAAAGCCACCAGCAAAACCTGGAACCAGAATTGGAGGAAGGCAGAGAATTTGGAGGGCTGTAGGAGGTTACAGAAGGGTGGAGCCATGCAGAGAGCCAATGCCAGTGCTGCCAGATTGGGCGCCAAAGTTCTGTACTCACTATTCGGGCTATGAAAATTCCTGGGAAATTAGCAGAATTCAAGCCACAATCCCCTCCTGCCCCTTTAAACTTGGCAAAACCCATCAACTAGGGCGGCACGGTAGCATAGTGGTTAGGACTGCTGCCTCACAGGGACCTGGGTTCGATTCCCGGCTTGGGTCACTGTGAGGAGTCTGCACCATGTCTGGGTGGGTTTCCTCCGGGTGCTCCGGTTTCTTCCCACAGTCCGAAAGACGAGCCGGTGAGGAGCTAAATTCTCCCTCAGTGTACCCAAATCGGAGTGTGGCGACTCGGGGATTTTCACAGTAACTTCATTGCAGTGTTAATGTAAGCCAACTTGTGACGCTCATAAATAAACTAAACTAAACTGAAGCAGTGGAAAGATCAGTAACTTGTTTCCAAGGAGCTTTAAGGAGTTAGTTAGAGCATGTGCTGTTGTCAGCCTTGACTCATGTCATTCGAATAGTTGGTAGATGCTCGGAGCCAAACATATGCAACCTTTCTTTGGTCAAGATTAATCTTCAAAAAGCTGTCAAAAGATTTTAATTAAATATGAGGAAGGAACAAACACAGCAGCTCAGTGATCAGTATGAAAGAGACAGCTAGTTCTGTTTTAACTTGATTCCCGCCTCAGGCTATGTGAAGCCAGTGTCACACAATTAAAGGTCCTGGTGGACAGTGTGGCCTCGGACCACCCATACATTACCTCCACCCACATCCCACTTAACTACTGCACTGAGCCTCCACCATCAAACATGTCATTGGTGCCATTTAAGATAAAGGGAGTCAAATGACATTTGATTGATAGAAAGGACCTTAAGCTAGATTCCTGAGGTGGGGAGGAACCAGAAGGAACCAGCAGCACGAGAAGCAAAGGCCTTTCTTTGGGGGATTCAATGAACTCCAAATCGTGCACATGCCCAATTTGAACAGTAGCTTGAGTTGTCGACTGATTAAATGTATTCCTGGAGGCCAAAACATTGTGTGATTTCAAGAAGAAATGAGATATAGCTCCTGGGGCTAAAGGGATCAAAGAATATTGGGGGAAGGGGGGAATCAGGATATTGAATTCGATGATCAGCCATGATCAAGATGAATGGCGGAGCAGACTCGAAGGGCCGAATGGCCTACTCCTGCTTCTAATTTCTATGTTCCTATGACCTGCCCAGACGTTCCAGCCATTCATTGGCAGACACATCCATCCTCGTGCCTCACTGCCTTCCTCCGCCAGCTGGAAAGCAAAAAGACTCAGTGCTCAATCGGATAATGCTTGGCTGTCAACCAAAGAACCTTTTCTGCTCCCCCATTTTCCAAATCTTTAGAAATGGTAAAGAGAAATGTTCATCGAAAGTGATGAAAAAGTCCATCTTTGCTTAATGTCCTGTAAATCATTCTCCAGAGATTACACACAGCAGCTTCTGCGGATTGATGCTTGGTCCCTGGAGACTCCAGGTGAACTCTGCGGGGTTGGCAAGCCTGACAGGAGCCAAATAATAACACTCAATTCTTGGCCTTCAGAAAGGAACTCGATACTCATTAATTTCTTGTTAACTATTGGTTTGCTGCTCACCTTCATTGTATAGCTACTCGATTGAATTATCCTATTGATAATTCTACGATATATAACTGTGCTGGAATGTGTCATAGAACGTACAGCAGTGCAGTACAGGAACAGGCCCTTCGGCCCACGATGTTGTGCCGAACATGACGCCAAATTAAACTAATCCCTTCTGCCTGCCCTTGGTCCATATCCCTCTATTCCTTGCACATACATATGCTTATCTAAAAGCCCCTTAAACACCCCTATTGTACCTGCCTGCACCACCACCTCAAGCAGCGCGTTCCAGACTCCTACCACTCTCTGTGTAAATACTTGCTCCTCACATCTCCTTTGAACTTTCCCCCTCTCACCTTTAGTGCACGCCCCCTGGTATTAGACATTTCTGCCGGAATTCTATTGTCCCGCCCACCGTGAAATCGGAGTGGGCGAGGGGGGGACAACGGAAATGTCCATTGACCTCGGGCAGGAATTTCCGGTCTTGCTCGAGCAAGGCCATAAAATCCCCCTCTTCAACACAAGTCACCTGGAAGAATACCTGTCAGTTTTTTCGAAAGATACTTGTGATTTTGACGTGGACACTGCCTGAATTGGGCCAAAGAATAGGACAATATTTCATAAAAATAGGTGTGGACTTGAGGTAGGCTGGGAGGAGGCTGTGCAGAGCGTAAACACCAACCTAGACTGGTAGCACCAAATAGATCTGTTCTGTAAATAGAATCATAGAATCCTACAGTACAGACAGAGGCCATTTGGCCCATTGAGTCTGTACCAACCACAATCCCACCCAGGGCCTATTCCCGTAACCCCACACATTTACCCTGCCAATTCCGCTGGCACTAGGGTCAATTTATCATTGCCAATCAGCCTAACCCTCACATATTTGGGGTGTGAGAGGAAACCGGAGCACCCGGAGGAAACCCACCCGGAATGTGCAAACTCCACACAGGCAGTGACCCGAGGCCGGAATCGAACCCGAGTCCCTGGCTGTGTGAGGCAGCAGTGCTAACCACTGTGCCACGGTGCCACCCATCTTAAATAATTACATGCACTAGAACAAACGATGGATTGAAGTGAAACCCTAATCCATGAAATCAAAGATCAAGTGGCATATAAACTAGGTTTGTTAATTTTTTTAAACGTTTAACTGACCATGACAGCTCAAACCGGCTGTCTCTGGCACTGCCTGCCAGCAAGCTAAAAGTACAACGTTATAATTTTCTTCAAAACAAGATACTCATGAAGTCGGGACGGTTACGGAGGCAATTGGCAGCTAATTGGAAAAATAGAGCCATCGTGTCCACAATTGGTGAGTCATAACCTAGAGCTTTTACCCGGTGCCGGAATGTTCCATTAAACCTTCTGGGTTTTTGTCTTTGCTCCTTTGGTTATTGTTCTGGGGAGAGATGCTACTTTTCTTTCCGTTTAATGTCTCAGACTTTCAGCAACAGTTGTGAAACTATTTTTTTAAGTTTATTTATTACTGTCACAAGTAGGCTTACATTAACACTGCAATGAAGTTACTGTGAAAATCCCCTAGTCGCCACAATCCAGCGCCTGTCTGGGTACACTGAGGGAGAATTTAGCATGGCCAATGCACCTAACCAGCACATCTTTGGACTGTGGGAAGAAACCGGAGCACCCGGAGGAAACCCACGCAGACACAGGGCTAAAAACATCCCAGGAATATGGGTGGAAGGTGGGATCAGGATATTGAATTTGATGATCAGCCATGATCAAAATTAATGGCGGAGCAGGCTCAAAGGGCCGAATGGCCTACTCCTGCTTCTAGTTTCGACAAGACCAGAGCCTGGGGTTGTTTTCTCTGCAGAAGAGATGATGCAAAATTCTGAATAGAATAGATAAATTCATCCCTAATAATATTATCATGACGTTGAACTTTTAGCAAATCCCCTTTCCCTTAAGGTAAGCATACCAGCTCTGTGACAGGACGGTGTGATCTGGTTGCCATCGGTGAGAAACATAAACAGAAACCTTTTTGAAATGTCAAGTGACAGTTTACACACTTTTACGCAGTACCTCACAGAAAAGGAGACAGCTGCTTTTTTGAGACAGAGAGAGAGAAAGCAATTACAGCTGTTCAGAAGCAGAAGGACTGTTTTGTGTTACTCAGGCAGGGTGCAGATGGGAGATTGTTTTCCGCTTGTAGGGAAGTGGACAGGACACACCAGATGTTTGGAGATTTAAGGTCCAAGGAGTCTCCAAGGTGGGTCTTACCAATGAGAATCAGATCTTTGTTTAAGAAGGGTAGCAAGAATAATCCAGGTAATTACAGGCCGGTGAGCCTTACATCAGTGGCAGGGAAATTATTGGAGAGGATTCTTCGAGACAGGATTTATTCCCACTTGGAAATAAGTGGATGTATCAGTGAGAGGCAACATGGTTTTGTGAAGGGGAGGTCGTGTCTCACGAACTTGATCGAGTTTTTCAAGGAAGTGACAAAGATGATTGATGAGGGTAGGGCAGTGGATGTTGTCTACATGGACTTCAGTAAGGCCTTTTGATGCGCGACAATCAAGCACGAGGTACAAGGCTTCAGCGATTGAAGGCTTTTATTGACAAACAATGGAACTATCTAACACGAGTACACCAATCCAGACTGGAGGGGTCCCGCCTGAGCAGAGGGTCTTATACCTCTCCCCAGGAGGCGGGGCCCGACCGGGATGTGCCATAACAACATCCACCACAGGTATATTAATCCCACAGTGTAAACACCCTAACCCAACAACATTATAACAACCCCCACAGTGGCAACACCCTAACCCAACAGTAACATTGGAATAACCCCACAGTGGTAACCAACGATGGTTCACCGCATTCACCCCTCCTTTAAAAACAAAGGCCGGCGGGGTGCGAAAACAGGTCACATATATACAAAATTCACAAGTCCAGACGGTCTGGAGGACCGCACCGTCGCTGCGATCTCCTCAACACCGGTTGCGACACCGGAGCAGGTGCTTGCAGTGGCGTTCTCTCCAAAACAACGTCCGGCTGTCCCCTCGAGGACTCCCGGGCCGGTTGACCCTGGTGAGGCGGTGGTGCAGGGGATCCTGGAACCTTCTGTGGTGGCGCCGATCTCCGAGTCTCAGGCAAGCTGTACATGGGAGTATAACTGTTATGCACTGGTCCCGGTGCTGACCGCGCCACGTCTGGGGAAGAAAGAAGTGAAAGGGGGTTCGTGACTGGGGGTATAGGAGCGACAGGAGTTGCTACGTCCCCTGCGGGCGCCAGGTCTCGAATCGAGACCGTGTCCTCTCGCCCGTCAGGATATGCCACATAGGCATACTGAGGGTTGGCGTGGAGGAGTTGGACCGGTTCGACCAAGGGGTCGGACTTGCGGGCCCTCACATGTCGCCGCAGAAGGACGGGTCCTGGGTACGTCAACCAGGCTGGTAAGGAGATCCCCGAGGACGACTTCCGAGGGAATGAGAACATCCTCTCGTGGGGAGTAGCATTGGTTGCCGTACACAGGAGGGAGCGAATGGAATGAAGCGCATTTGGAAGGACCTCCTGCCAACGGGAGACTGGAAGGCCCCTGGACTTCAGCGCCAATAGGACAGCCTTCCAGACTGTAGCATTCTCCCTCTCCACCTGTCCGTTACCCCTAGGGGTGTAGCTCGTGGTTCTACTAGAGGCAATCCCGTATGAGAGCAGGAATTGCCTCAAGTCGTTACTCATGAACGACGAGCCCCTGTCGCTATGTATGTAGCAGGGGTACCCGAACAGGGTAAAAAGATCACTGAATGCCTTAATCACTGTGGCAGTCGACGTGTCCGCACAGGGGACAACAAACGGGAACCGGGAGTATTCATCTATGATATTGAGAAAATAGACATTCCGGTCCGTTGAGGGAAGGGGCCCTTAAAATCCACACTCAGCCTCTCGAAGGGGCGAGTGGCCTTGACCAATTGTGCCCGGTCCGGTCGATAAAAGTGCGGTTTGCATTCCGCGCAAATCCGACAGCTTCTCGTTACTGACCTGACATCCTCCACCGAGTAGGGCAGGTTGCGGGCTTTTATGAAGTGGTAGAGTCGAGTGACTCCAGGATGGCACAGGTCATTGGGGAGGGCCTTCAAGCGGTCCTCCTGCATGATAGCGCATGTTCCGCGCGAGAGGGCATCCGAGGGCTCATTGAACTTCCCTGGACGATACATAATATCGTAATTATAGGTGGAGAGCTCAATTCTCCACCGCAAGATCTTATCATTCTTGATCTTGCCCCTCTGCGTATTACTGAACATAAACGCCACGGATCGTTGATCCGTGATCAGGGTGAACCGCTTCCCCGCCAGGTAATGGCGCCAGTGTCTGATGGCCTCCACAATGGCCTGAGCCTCCTTCTCCACCGCTGAATGCCGAATTTCGGGACCTTGAAGGGTGCGGGAAAAAAACGCGACGGGCCTGCCTGCCTGGTTTAGTGTGGCGGCCAGGGCGAAATCCGATGCATCACTTTCCACCTGAAAAGGGATGGATTCATCCACCGCGTGCATCGTGGCTTTCGCAATGTCGCTTTTCAAAGCCTTGAAGGCCACTTGGGCCTTCGGCGTGAGTGGGAAGGTCGTGGACTTGATGAGCGGACGGGCTTTGTCCGCGTAGTTGGGGACCCACTGCGCATAATAAGAAAAGAAGCCGAGGCATCTCCTCAGTGCTTTTGTGCTAGCGGGCAAGGGAAGTTCAGTAAGGGGGCGCATACGGTCTGGATCAGGGCCGATGACCCCGTTTTCCACCACGTATCCAAGGATAGCTAACCTGCCCGTACGGAATACGCACTTCTCCCTGTTATAGGTCAGATTCAGGCGAGATGCAGTGCGCAGAAAGTTTTGGAGATTCGTGTCATGGTCCTGCTGGTCATGGCCGCAGATGGTGACGTTATCCAGGTACGGGAAGGTAGCCCGCAACCCGTTCTGGTCCACCATTCGGTCCATAGCACGCTGGAAGACCGAGACCCCATTGGTGACACCAAATGGAACCCTAAGAAACTGATATAGACGACCATCCGCCTCAAAAGCCGTGTATTGTCGGTCCTCTGGGCGGATGGGGAGTTGGTGGTAGGCGGACTTAAGGTCTATGGTGGAGAACACCCAGTACTGCGCAATCTGATTGACCATATCAGATATGCGCGGGAGAGGATACGCATCCAGCTGCGTGTAACGGTTAATGGTCTGACTGTAGTCGATGACCATCCGGGGTTTGTTCCCGCTTTTAACCACCACGACCTGCGCTCTCCACGGACTAGCACTTGGCTGTATGATCCCTTCTTTGAGGAGCCGCTGAACCTCAGGTCTGATAAAGATCCGGTCTTCAGCGCTGTAACGCCTACTTTTAGTAGCGATGGGCTTGCAGCTTGGTACCAGATTCTTAAATAAAGAAGGTGTGGTGATCTTCAGTGTGGAAAGATTGCATGCGGGGCGCTTTGGGCAATTTGGAGGCTGCGGCTGATTCCCTACTGCCAGTGAAGGGAGTGGCCCACCGTACTGTAGGATCACACTCTTCATGTGGACCATAAAGTTTAGTCCGAGGAGAATTGGTGCGCAAAGGTGCGGCAACACAAGGAGCCTGTATCGCTCGTAAATTGTGCCCTGCACCTCTAGGGTTACCATACAACGTCCTTGGATCGGTACAGACCGGGACCGTGATGCCATAGAAATTGTCTGTTTGGCAGGTAGAACCCGGAGTCCACACCTTTTTGCAGTGTCAGGGTGAATAAAACTCTCGGTGCTCCCACTGTCAAACAGACAATACACAGTACGACCATTTACCTTGATGTTCATCATCGAACTGTCAAGCCTGTGATGCTTTGTCTGGTCCAGAGAGATCGACGCCACCGTTGGCCCCCGGGCGTCACTGCATGCAGCCGAGGTTGATACTGAGGACCCCTGCTGGTCGCTCCTGGTCGTCGTCGACCATGATGGCCGCCCCCATGAATCGCACGTGGGTGAGGGCGCCAAGCGTAGCGACTCCTGGTGGTCATCCTCCTCCTCCGTCAGCCACGATGGCGCCGTCCTGGATTCGCACGTGGTCGGGCCTCGCGGGTACTGCGATGTCGAAGGAGATTGTCTCCGCTCTGGAGGGTCACAGGCTGCACTGCCGTTCTTGGGCTTCGACCTGCAAACTTTAGCATAGTGCCCCTTTTTACCGCACTGGCTGCAGATCGCCGTTTTTGCTGGACACTGTTGCCGTGGATGCTTGGCTCCTCCGCAAAAATAGCATCGCTGGCCGCCTGGAGCTGCCGCCGTCGTCGGGTCGATATGGGATCGCGAGCCCGTGGGGCGAGGAGGGATTTGTGCTTGCTCCTGCCACGTTGTCTCCGCGTGGTCTTCGGGGTACAGAGCCAAGCTTTTCGACGCTGCCTCCAGCATCTCAGCCATCTCCATCGCTTGGGTCAAGTTGAGGTTCCCTTTCTCCAATAGCTTAAGCCGGATGTACGAGGACCCTACCCCTGCTACGAACGCATCTCGGGCAAGGTCGTACATATATTGCTCAGCCGACACATCTTTGCAGTCGCAGCCCCTGGCAAGCTGCAAGAGCTCATTGGCGTAGTCCTCCATGGTTTCGCCCGACTGCCGACGTTGTGTAGCGAGGAGGTAATGAGCGTGAATCTCGTTGGGTGGTCTCGTGTATCGTTTCTTCAAGAGCTCGATGGCCCTCGGGTAAGTGGTGGCCGCACGAATCGCAAGATAGACCGTGTCGCTTACCCTCGCGTGGAGGACCTGGAGTTTGTCGTCGTCCGTAGTAACTGCTGCAGAGGCTGCCAGGTAGTCTTCGAAACACTTCAACCAGTGGTCGAAGGTGTTAGAGGCACCGACCGCACGTGGGTCCAGCGTCAGACGCTCTGGTTTCAGCATTTGCTCCATACTCTCTTTACTGTCGAGAGTTTTGTGTTTGTCAATAAAATTGATGCGCGACAATCAAGCACGAGGTACAAGGCTTCAGCGATTGAAAGCTTTTATTGACAAACAATGGAACTATCTAACACGAGTACACCAATCCAGACTGGAGGGGTCCCGCCTGAGCAGAGGGTCTTATACCTCTCCCCAGGAGGCGGGGCCCGACCGGGATGTGCCATAACAACATCCACCACAGGTATATTAATCCCACAGTGTAAACACCCTAACCCAACAACATTATAACAACCCCCACAGTGGCAACACCCTAACCCAACAGTAACATTGGAATAACCCCACAGTGGTAACCAACGATGGTTCACCACACCTTTGACAAGGTCCCTCATGGCAGACTGGCGCAGAAGGTGAAATCGCATGGGATCAGAGATGAGCTGGCAAGGTGTATACAAAACTGGCTCGGTCAAAGAAGAGAGGGTAGCATTGGAAGGGTGCGTTTCTGAATGGAGGGCTGTGACAAGTGGTGTTCCTCAGGGATCAGTGCTGGGACCTTTGCTGTTTGTAATATATATAAATGATTTGGAGGAAAATGTAACTGGATTGATTAGTAAGTTTGCGGACGACACAAAGGTTGGTGGATTTGCGGATAGCGGTGGGGACCATCAGAGGATACAGCAGGATATAGATCGGTCGGAGACTTGGGTGGAGAGATGGCAGATGGAGTTTAATCCAGACAAATGTGAGGTAATGCATTTTGGAAGGTCTAATACAGATAGGAAATATACAGTAAATGGCAGAACCCTTAAGAATATTGATAGGCAGAGGGATCTGGGTGTACAGGTACACAGGTCACTGAAAGTGGCAATGCAGGTGGAGAAGGTAGTCAAGAAGGCATGCGGCATGCTTGCCTTCATCGGCCGGGGTATTGAGTTTAAAAATTGGCAAGTCATGTTGCAGCTTTATAGAACCTTACTTGGAAATAGTGTTCAATTCTGGTCGCCACACTACCAGAAGGATGTGGAGGCTTTGGAGAGGGTACAGAAAAGATTTACCAGGATGTTGCCTGGTATGGAGGGCATTAGTTATGAGGAGAGGTTGGAGAAACTTGGTTTGTTCTCACTGGAGCGACGGAGGTTGAGGGGAGACCTGATAGAAATCTACAAGATTATGAGAGGCATGGACAGAGTGGATAGTCAGAAGCTTTTTCCCAGGGTGGAAGAGTCAATTACTAGGGGCCACAGGTTTAAGGTACGAGAGGCAAGGTTTAAAGGAGACATACGAGGCAGATTTTTTACACAGAGAGTGGTGGGTGCCTGGAACCCGTTGTCAGGGGAGGTAGTGGAAGCGGATACAATAGTGACTTTTAAGGGGCATTTTGACAAGTACATGAATAGGATGGGAATAGAAGGATATGGTTCCTGGAAGGGTAGGGGGTTTTAGTTCAGACGGGCAGCATGGTCGGTGCAGGCTTGGAGGGCCAAAGGGCCTGTTCCGGTGCTGTAATTTTCTTTGTTCTTTGTTCTTTATTCTTTGGATATCTCAGGCAGAGTGAAACAATTTTCAAAAGACACTGGAAATTCTGACTTAGCATGGTAGGGAGAAATGATGCTGGAGAGCTAGAAGCCATGAAGGGACAGTTCCTGTCATATTATATAATGCCAGAAGTGCAGCACATAGTGATATGGATTGTAATGCAAATTGTCATTGCATTAATTAGTTAATGCTCAAGGACCATTTTAGTTTGGAGTATTAACTGCCTGTTTATGTTTGGTCTGTGTTGATTTTAGTTTCTTTGTTACAGTACGGTGGCACAGTGGTTAGCATTGCTGCCTCACAGAGCCAGGGACCCGGGTTTGATTCCCGGCTTGGGTCACTGTCTGTGTGGAATTTCTACATTCTCTCCGTGTCTGCGTGGGTTTCCTCCGGGTTCTCCGGTTTCCTCCCACAATCCGAAAGTGCTGGTTAGGGGCATTGGCCGTGCTAAATTCTTCCTCAGTGTACCTGAACAGGCACCGGACTAGGGGATTTTCACAGTAATTTCATTGCAGTGTAAATGTAAGCCTACTTGTGACACTTATAAATAAACTTTTTAAAGTCTTAAAATATGGGCAGCTATATTCCATCTGGAGTCTAATTTCAGTGGCAGGCACAGAAATAGGAGTGATTTCTGCTGGGAGGCCCTGTGGGGCAGCTAACCATGCAATCTTGCACTGTTCAGCTCGTTATACATGCACCCACGAAGCGCTCACCAAATCTCGCAGTAGAGGCAGGCAAGAACTCCTTGGTGTTGAAGATCTGGGCATCATGTTTATTGAAAGTCACTCGGACAGCCTGCACTTTCCCCTTCCACCTTTGACCAGCCGCTGCTTCACCCTAGCCTACTAATCCTTTCTCTGACAAAGGGTCATCCAGACTCAAAACGTTGGTTCTGTTCTCTCGCCACGGATTCTGTCAGACCTGCTGAGATTTGCCAGCATTTTCTGTCTTTGTTTCAGATTCCAGCATCCCCAGTATTTTGCTTTTAAGATTTTCTCCCCTCCTGGTTCATCCTCCACACAACCTGCACTGACACCACCTAGTCTGAGGTATAGACTGGGACCTGGAGATGCTCAACAAGGAGGAGAATGCAGCAGCAACTCGGCCTTTATCATGGAAGAAGTCCACTTTACCGGGTGCGCACCATTTCTGTGCAGTCATAAAAGTGAACATTCTAATTTCTCACTGATGGGGAGCTTAATTTGGAGGAGGAAGCTAATTCTGATGAGTTGATGTTTAATTCTGATGAGTTGGTGTTTAATTCTGATGAGTTGGTGTTTAATTCTGATGAGTTGGTGTTTAATTCTGGTGAGTTGGTGTTTAATTCTGGTGAGTCGGTGTTTAATTCTGATGAGTTGGTGTTTAATTCTGATGAGTTGGTGTTTAATTCTGGTGAGTTGGTGTTTAATTCTGGTGAGTCGGTGTTTAATTCTGGTGAGTCGGTGTTTAGTTCTGACAAGTTGGTGTTTAATTCTGGTGAATTAGTGTTTAGAAACATAGAAAATAAGTGCAGGAGGAGGCCATTCAGCCCTTCGAGCCTGCTCCACCATTCAGTATGATCATGTCTGATCATGCACTCTCAATATCCCACTCCTGCTTTCTCTCCATAACCCCTTGATCCCTTTAGCCACAAGGGCCACGTCTAGCTCCCTCTTGAACATACCTAACGAACTGACCCCAACAGCTTTCTGTGGTAGAGAATTCCACAGGTTCACAACTCTCTTGAGTGAAGAAGTTCTTCCACATCTCAGTCCTGAATTTCCTACCCCTTGGACCGTGTCCCCCAGTTCTGGACTTCCCCAACATCGGGAACATTCTTCCTGCATCTCGCCTGTCCAGTCCCATCAGGATTTTATACGTTTCTATGAGATCCCCTTTCATTCTTCTAAATTCCAGTAAGTACAAGCCCAGTTGATCCAATCCCTCTTCATATGTCAGCCCTGCCATTCCAGGATTCAGTCTGGTGAACCTTCACTGGACTCCCTCAATAGCAAGAATGTCCTTCCTCAGACCAGGAGACCAAAACTGCACACAATACTCAAGGTGTGGCCTCACCAAGGCCCTGTATAACTGCAGCAAAACATCTTTACTCCAATACACAAATCCTCTTGCTATGACGGCCAGCATGCCATTAGCTTTCCTCACCGCCTGGTGTACCTGCATGCCAACCTTCTGCAACTGTTCCACCATGACACACATGACAAGTCACATTGCACTACCCATTTTCCTAAACTGCCACCATTCAGATAATAATCTTCCCTCATGTTTTTGCCACGAAAGTGGATAACCTCACATTTATCCACATAATATTGCATTTGCCAAATATTTGCCCACTCAGCTAGTCTGTCCAAGTCACCCTGCAGCCTCTTAGCATCCTCCTCACAGCACACACTGCCATCCAGCTTAGTGTCATCTGCAAATTTGGAGACATTACATTCAATTCCTTTGTCCAAATCATTAATGTATATTGTGAATAGCTGGTGTCCCAGCACTGAACCCTGCGGTACCCCACTAGTCACTGCCTGCCACTCTGAAAATGACCCATCTACTCCCACTCTCTGTTCCTGTCTGCCAACCAGTTTAATTCTGGTGAGTTGGGGTTTTAAGGAGCATGCGTGCCCTGCCAGTACACAAAGAAAGACTTCTATTGTTTGCCGGGAAGCTGGACCCGCCTTTAACCCGCCTTTAAAGTATAGATAACATTAATTGCTGAAGGTCGGCCGCCACAGGGAAAATTTCTGGCCTCCCGCCAAATGATGTTCCCCTCCTGCCAAGCTTCCCTCTGCAGGGAGGAGTGAATGATCCCTCCCGCCTTTGAATACTTTTCCTTTCATTCTCTCCTTCAGTCTCTGGGAAATTTCTCTCTTTGTAAAAGTTACACTTCACTACGGGGATCGTAACAATATTGAAGACTGCCATAAAATTTGTAAGCTGGAGAAGCAAGGCTCACGTTTGGACAACGGATATGGTGCGTGGGTCAGATTTTAACTACTTTCTGCAGAACTTCAGTGAACGCGTGTGGAATGCATTACCCAGAGAGGCAGTTAACACGGAAACATTTAACAGAGAGGCAGATAGATGCTGAGGGCATGAATAGTCGAGAGGTATCAGTGTTTGAGATTGGTATCAGTGTTTGAGATTGGTCATGTACTTTCCAATAGTTCTTTGTAAAAGTTTTGTTTGTTTTATTAAGGTCTGATGATGGAGTCTGGTGCACATGATTCGCTGTTCTCTCAGCACAGGGATAGAGTTAAAATTGCACTTTATTAGTGACGGACGTGACAATACAAAAATAATTTCCTCACTCTGTTATTTTAACAGAGGCATTAGTGAGTTTAAAGTCAATTCATTCGTTACTTATTTGTGGTGATTTTATTGGAATGCATAAAATTCTGAGGGAGCTAAACAGTCTAGATGCTGAGAGGGGAATAATCTAGAACTCGAGGGTGTAGTTTCAAAACAGTGAGTGGGATTTTCCGCATCCATAATTATTCAATTATCTTGTAATTGAGTTTGTGTTTATAATGTCCTGTTTGTGAACCCAACTCCCACTCACCTGATGAAGGAGCAGCGCTCCAAAAGCTCGTGGTACCAAATAAACCTGTTGGACTTTAACCTGGTGTTGCGAGTCTCCTTACTGTGCCCACCCCAGTCCAACGCCGGCATCTCCACATCAAGGCTGAGTTAGGCAAACCTTTGGGATGGCAGGAAATCAGGGCAGCAATGACCTCATTGAATAGCAAAGTAGATTCAAAAGGGCGGAACGCGCCTGTTCCCTATAATCTATCCAACATTGGTCCAGTTCCCCTTTGGGCAGTGCCTCACAATGGAAAAAATAGGAAATGGGTTGTGTGAGCATTGTCCAAAAGGGCTTGGAAGGTTGAAAGTGTCGATTCAACAGGAGTCAGGAGGTAAACGCAAAATACTGCAGATGCTGGAATCTGAAACAAAACAGAAAATGCTGGAAAATCTCAGCAGGTCTGACAGCATCTGTGGAGAGAGAATAGAGCCAATGTTTCAAGTCTAGGTGGCTTTTCATCAGAGCTCTGAAGAAGAGTCAGGAAGTTATAGGCTCAAGCCCCACTCCAGAGAATTAAACTGACACTTTAGTGCAATACCTTTCACTCACTCAAACTCCCAACATCCGACTTTTGATTTGATTTATTATTGTCACATATGTTGGTATACAGTGAAAAGTATTGTTTCCTGCACGCTATACAGATAAAGCATACCGTTCATAGAGTACATAGGGGAGAAGGAAAGGAGAGAGTGCAGAATATAGTGTTACAGTCATAGCTTGGGTGTAAAGAAAGATTAACTTAACATAAGGTAGATCCATTCAAAAGTCTGACAGCGGCAGGGAAGGAGCTGTTCTTCAGTTGGTTGGTACGTGACCTCAGACTTTTGTATCTTTTTCCTGACAGAAGAAGGTGGAAGAGAGAATGTCCAGGGTGCGTGGGGTCCTTGATTATGCTGGCTGCTTTTCTGAGGCAGCGGGAAGTCAATGGATGGCAGACTGGTTTGTGTGATGGACTTGACTTCGTTCACAAGACTTTGTAGTTTCTTGGTCTTAGTCAGAGCAGGAGCCATACCAAGCTGTGATACATCTGGAAAGAATACTTTCTATGGTGCATCTGTAAAAGTTGGTGAGAGTCGTAGCGGACATGCCAAATTTCCTTAGCTTCCTGAGAAAGTAGAGGCATTGGTGAGCTTTCTTAACTATAGCGTTGGGATGGAGTGCCCAGGACAGGTCGGTTGGTGGTCTGGACACCTAGAAACTTGAAGCTCTTGACCATTTCCACTTCATCCCTGCTGATGTAGATAGGGGCATGCCCTCCACTATGCTTCCTGAAGTTAATGACTATCTCCTTCGTTTTACTGACATTGAGGGAGAGATTAATGTTGTCGCACCAGTTCACCAGATTCTCTATGTCTTTCCTGTACTCTGTCGCGTCATTGTTTAAGATCCAACCCATTATGGTGGTGTCATCAGCAAACGTGAAAATCAAGTTGGAAGGAAATTTGGCCATACAGTCGTAACTGTATAAGGAGTATAGGAAGGGGCTGAGGATCCTCTCTTAAATGTGGAACATTGGCAGAAGTGACTTCTTTGGAATGAGATGTTGAACTGAAAACCTCTTTCCCTCTCTCGGGAATCTTAAAGATCTAATCAAAGAAGAACAGGGGAGTTCCTCCAGTCTGCAGACCAATATGCATCCTTCATTCTGTGACCCAAATGTGTCCTAGGCCCAACCACCTTCAGCTGCTTCATCAATGGCCTACCTTCCATCATGAGGTCAGAAGGGGATTTTTTTTTAAAATTCATTTGTGGAGCATGGGCATCGCTGGCTGGCCAACGTTTATTGCCTATGTTCGCCAATGATTGCACAAGGTTCAGCAGCATTCGCGACCCTTCAGATACTGAAGCAGTCCTTATCCAAATGCAGTAAAACCTGGACAATATCCAGGCTTGGGCTGACAAGTGGCAAGTAACATTCATACCACACAAGTGCCAGGCAATGACCATCTTCAACAAGAGAGTATCTATCCATCGCCCCTTGACACTCAATTGCATTACCATCCCTCACGATCAATATCCTGGGGGTTAACATTGACCAGAAACTGAACCGGGCTAGCCATAGGGGTACATGTTCATAGCTCCTTGAAAGTGGAGTCACAGGTGGACAGAGTGGTGAAGAAGGCATTCGGCATGCTTGGTTTCATCGGTCAGAACATTGAATACAGGAGTTGGGACGTCTTCTTAAAGTTGTACAAGACATTGGTAAGGCCAGACTTGGAATACTGTGTGCAATTCTGGTCACCCTATTATAGAAAGGATATTATTAAACTAGAAAGAGTACAGAAAAGATTTACTAGGATGCTACCGGGACTTGATGGATTGAGTTATAAGGAGAGGCTGGATAGACTGTGATTTTTTTCTCTGGAGCGTAGGAGGCTGAGGGATGACCTTATAGAGGTCTATAAAATAATGAGGGACATAGACAAGGCAGATAGTCAATATCTTTTCCCAAAGGTAGGGGAGTCTAAAACTAGAGGGCATAGGTTTAAGGTGAGAGGGGAGAAATACAAAAGTGTCCAGAGAGGCAATTTTTTCACACAGAGGGTGGTGAATGTCTGGAACAAGCTGCCAGAGGTAGTAGTAGAGGCAGGTACAATTTTATCTTTTAAAAAGCATTTAGATAGTTACATGGGTAAGATGGGTATAGAGAGATGTGGGCCAAATGCGGGCAATTGGGATTAGCTTAGGGGTTTTAAAAAAAAAGGGTGGCATGGACAAGTTGGGCCGAAGGGCCTGTTTCCATGCTGTAAACCTCTATGACTCTATGGCTCTATATAAATACTGTGGCTACCAGAGCAGGTCAAAGACTAGGAATCTTGCAATGAGTAACTCACCTCCTGACTCCCCAAAGCCTATCCACTATCCACAAGGCATAAATCAGGAGTGTGATGGAATACTCTCCACTTGCCTGGATGAGTGCAGCTCCAAAAAGAATCAAGAAGCTCGACACCATCCAGGACAAAGCGGCCTCCTTGATTGATACCCCTTCCACAAACATTCACTCCCTCCACCACCCATAAACAGTGGCAGCCATGTGTACCATTTACAAGATGGACTACAGGAACTCAGGGTTCCTTAGGCAGCACCTTCCAAACTCATGACTGCTACTAGAAGGACAAGGGCAGCAGACGCACAGGAACACCACCATCTGTAAATTCCCCTCCAAGTCACTCACCATCAGGACTTGGAAATATGTCGTTGT
The DNA here is from genome assembly GCF_964213995.1 of Mustelus asterias. NCBI lineage: Eukaryota > Metazoa > Chordata > Chondrichthyes > Carcharhiniformes > Triakidae > Mustelus > Mustelus asterias. The sequence continues at coordinate 177,604,664 of NC_135801.1, read as the reverse complement.
TCCTTCACTGACGCTGGGTCAAAATCCTGGAACTCCCTTCCGAGCAGCACAGTGGGTGTACCTACATAACATGGACTGCAGCGGTTCAAGACCACCTTCTCAAGGACAACTAGAGATGGGCAATAAATGCTGGCCAGCCAGCGACGCCCATGTCCCATAAATTATTTAATTTTGCCTGAGTATTCCTCTGCATCTCTAAGTCAAATACTGTCTGAGGGCCCCTCTTGTTGAAGTTCTCGGTGATTAGTGCGGGGCAGTGAGACCCCAATGTTGGATCAGATTGTCCAGGCCCAAACTCATCATTACAATTTGGATGGGTGTTGCTTTCAATTATGCAAACTGCAGGCTCATCAGTGGTGGCTCTGAACAATAGACAGGTTCAGGCTCAGGATGGGCAGTTTCCAGCTGGCGTTGCCTATCGGCAGGACTTTGGGGGCAGCACAGTAGCACAGTGGTTAGCACTGCTGCCTCACAGCGCCAGGGACCCGGGTTCAATTCCCACCTTGGGTCACTGTCTGTGCGGAGTCTGCACGTTCTCCCCGTGTCTGCATGGGTTTCAGCTGGGTGCTCCAGTTTCCTCTCACAGTCCAAAGATGTGCGGGTTAGGTGGATTGGCCATGTTAAATTGCCTCTTAGTGTCAGGGGCACTAGCTAGGGTAAATGCATGTAGTTATGGGGATAGGGCCTGGGTGGGATTGTGATCTATGCAGACTCGATGAGTCGAATGGCCTCCTTCTGCACTGTAGGATTCTATGATTCCATGACTCCATGGACACCTCTCATGAGTGATACAGCCCTTTGACAGCAGCCTTGCTGTGCTGTTGGCCTTGCTCCAAGTAACTGCTCCAACCTGTAGGATGTAGAATACCATCAATCTTGGAGCGACACCTAGTAGATTGAGTCCACTCTCGCACAGTCCTCGGGTGACCTGAACCAAAGAGATCAACGTTCTGGACATGGCTGTGAGAAAACCATATGGCGGCACGACAGAATAATTTCATTTACATTGCAAATATTGGTTTGATAGTCATGGAACGAAATGTTGGAGATGGGAACATAAGGCTGGACGGGGCAGCAGGAGGCGGGAAGTCTTGTGATTCAACATCCAGTAATACCAGATTGGGCAACTTACTGGTGAGCACAATGGAAATGATGTTCCTGTGACACATAAACCCTCCTCTGAAAGAGTTAAATGACACAAACATTCAAGCTTGTTGGGTAAGTTTGTGGCCAAGGCGGGGGGCGGAGCCAGATCTGAATCTTAGCACATAGATGCGTCTCCTGAACTGAATTCCGGTGTTTGTGCGGAGGTGTTAGCCTCTGAGGCTAAACGTCACTGACATTAGATCGTGCGCCAGGTAATGAAGTTACCTGTGAGCGAGATGCACAGGTGAGTGCTGACAAGTAGGTGTCATGAATTCAGTGCTGGAGAACCTAATATTACTGCGTACCACCCAGTCGTTGCCCGTTAATGAATCAGGAGGCCCCCACCCCGACCCCTCTGGCTCATCAATCTGGTGTTGGGAAAGTATTGACCACCTTTTGCCTGCGTGAGTCCAGGAGTGGGGGCGGGGTGGGCGGGAGTGGCGGGGGGGGGGGGGGGACGTCTGTGTTAAATGAACAAACAGAAAGCTTTGCTGAAAACGGGAGCGTAACTAAAAATGTGGTCATTTTAAAAAGCGTTTTTCTATTGAACAACCCCGGTAACACAGGAAACAGTGGGACAGTGAGTAATCGAAGCTTTTATAAAGGTACTTTTTGCGTGAAGGGTGCTGTCAAAGGCAGATGTAGGATTGTCTCAGCGTCAACACCACCCTCCACGGTAAAGAGCTCCATCAACACAGATCAATCTGAATCTGAGGTAAAATCGGTTTTATTCTCTTTTTCAGAAAATATACTGTCTACTTTAACTTTGAGGGCTACCTTTTGATTTGTGGCGAGGGGTGGTGGTAAGGCTTTCAGTTTCATTGAGTAGAGAATGCCAGGGCTTCAGGAAACCATTCTCTCTTTGTTCCTTATTTTTCCCTCAAATTTGGATTCTAATTACCATTTTCAATTCACAGCTGAGCAATTGAACCACAACATCAGATTCTGACCACATATCTACGCTGTCACTCAGACTGCCTGCTTCCACCTCCCTAACATTGCCTGGCTCTGCCCCTATCTTACTCCATCAGCTGCAGATATCCTCATCCATGCTTTTGTTACATCTAGACTCACCCATTCTGACACACTCCTGGCCAACCTCCCACATTCTACCCCCAATTTCCTGTTCATTCATCGGGTGTGAGCTAGCTAGGACTACATTTATTGCCCATCCCTAATTCTGCAGCCCATGTCCTTATTTGTTCCAAATGCCATTCCCAAATCCGCCATTCTTGCTGATCTACATTGACTCCTGGTTAAGCCACCGTTTTTTATTTGAAAAAAACCCCCTCACATGCCTGGCCTTGTCTCACCATAGCTCCATCATTCGCTCCAGCCCCACAGCCCCCCCCCCAGATGACCCTGCTTCTAATTCTGGTCGCTTGGGAACCCCAAAATACCGAGGCCCCAAACTCTGGAATTCCCTCCCTTCTTCCCCCCTTAGTCTCTCTGCCTCCCTCCCCTCCTCCTCTGAGACAATCCTTAAAACCCCCCTCTTTGAGTTTAAGTTTATTTATTAGTTACAAATAGGCTTACATTAACACTGCAATGAAGTTACTGTGAAAATCCCCAAGTTGCCACAATGCCATTACAAAAGGTATGTCCATCTCGGGACTCAATGATACAGCATGTAAATACTGTAATTAAGGGCAAACTAAACAAGTACATGAGGGAGAATGAACGGAAGGACATGTGGATCGGCTGAGAGGACGTAGAATAGGAGGAAGATCTTGTGGACCAGCTTGGATCTGTTGGGCTGACTGGCCTGTTTCTATAGGCACAATCCCCTGGCTCTTCATACCGGCGGGATCTTCTGTTGACGCCGACGGTGCCCGCCTGCCATGTGTTTCCTGGCAACTGGGGGTGGGGGGGAGGGGGGGGGGCGGGGGGAGGCTGGAATCCTTCCCCCGTCCCCACAGGTGGAGTGGGAGATCTCCCATCTGACGAAGGAGCAGCACGCTCCGAAAGCTAGTGGTGTTTGCTACCAAATAAACCTGTTGGACTTTAACCTGGTGTTGTTAGACTTCTTACTGTTGTAGTAACACCAGATTGTTGCAAATGCAGTTGGCATTTCTAAAGGGATAATCACATCAGCACTTTATAAAGTTCAGATTGATCCTAATATACAATCCTGTTCCCAATGCTGGCCTGGATTATATTCATTGTTTGGGGGGGGGAGCAGGGGGATGCGTGCTGTTCAGATACCATCAACATTTTTTGGAAAATACTCTATTTTTAGACTACTGTGGCTTTGCAGAAACAGCCTCTGTGTTCATCACTTTATGTTAAATAATGCTTTATTTTCAGATGATGTATAATTATTCGGTGAAATGTACCATGTTGCAAATACATATTGAGATTTGAGTTTTTAGCCTTCATGTATGCAGCGAGTAGCTCACCCTCTGACTCCCCAGAGCTTGTCCACCATCTATTCGCTTTGGAGGAAATAATAGCAAATTGGATTATTATCTAAATGGAAAAAAATTACAACATGCTAGTGTGCAAAGGGACCTGGGGGTCCTTGTGCATGAGACACAAAAGCCCAGTCTGCAGGTGCAACAGGTGATCAAGAAGGCAAATGGGATGTTGGCCTATATCGCAAGGGGGATAGAATATAAAAGCAGAGGTGTCTTGCTGCATCTGTACAGGGCATTGGTGAGGCCGCTGCTGGAATACTGTGTGTAGTATTGGTCCCCTTATTTGCGAAAGGATATATTGGCCTTGGAGGGAGTGCAGAGAAGGTTCACCAGGTTGATACCAGAGATGAGGGGTGTTGATTATGAGGAGGGACTGAGCAGATTGGGTTTGTACTCGTTGGAATTTAGAAGGCTGAGGGGGGATCTTATAGAGACCTATAAGATAATGAAGGGGCTGGATAGGGTAGAGGTGGAGAGATTCTTTCCACTTAGAAAGGAAGCTAGAACTAGAGGGCACAGCCTCAAAATAAAGGGGGGTCAGTTTAGGACAGAGTTGAGGAGGAACTTCTTCTCTCAGAGGGTGGTGAATCTCTGGAATTCTCTGCCCACTGAAGTGGTGGAGGCTACCTCGTTGAATATGTTTAAATCACGGATAGATGGATTCCTGATCAGTAAGGGAATTGGGGGTTATGGGGATCAGGCGGGTAAGTGGAAATGATCCACTTCAGATCAGCCATGATCTTATTGAATGGCAGGGCAGGCTCGAGGGGCTAGATGGCCTACTCCTGCTCCTATTTCTTATGTTCTTATGTTCTTATCTACAAGGCACAAATCAGGAATGCGATGGAATACTCTCCACTTGCCTGGATGAGTGCAGCTACAACACTCAAGAAGCTCGACACCGTCCAGGACAAAGCAGCCTGCTTGATTGTTACCCCTTCCACAAACATTTAATCCCTTCACCTCTGACAAACAGTGGCAGCAGTATGTACTATCTACAAGATGCACTGCAGGAACACTGCAGGAACTCAACAAGCTTCCTTTGATAGCACCTTCCAAACCCACGACTGCTACCATTTAGAAGGGCAGCAGATACCTAGGAACAACATCACCTGCAAGTTCCCCTCCAAGCCACTCACCATCCCGACTTGGAAATATATCGCCGTTCCTTCACTGTCATTGGGTCAAAATCCTGCTGCTCCCTCCCTAACAGCACTGTGGGTGTGCCTACACCACATGGACTGTAGCGGTTCAAGAAGGCAGCTCACCACCATCTTTTCAAGGCCAATTAGGGATCGACAATAAATGCTGGCCTAGCCAGTGACATCCACATCCCATGGACGAATATCAAAAATAAATTTGCACAAATCAGTTGCAAATGATTCTTTGAATGAATTGAATAAGACTTTTTTTGAAAGGTGGTTATTTTCCTAGCTCGAGGCTCACAAAAGTTACTGAGTTCCCAATGACAGCTTCTGCCAAACTGCAATAAAAAATATGTCAAATTATGATATGGAGCAACACAAAAACATTACATAGACACCCATACCATTCCACATAAACAGCTCATTAAAGATAATGGATCGATGCAGATTGGATTACAAACCAGTGATTGACGGACACTGGATTACAAACCAGTGATTGACGGACACTGGATGACAAACCAGTGATTGACGGACACTGGATGACAAACCAGTGATTGACGGACACTGGATTACAAACCAGTGACTGATGGACACTGGATTACAAACCAGTGATTGACGGACACTGGATTACAAACCAGTGACTGACAGACACTGGATGACAAACCAGTGATTGACGTACACTGGATTACAAACCAGTGATTGACAGACACTGGATTACAAACCAGTGATTGACGGACACTGGATTACAAACAAGTGAATGAGGGACACTGGATTACAAACCAGTGAATGACGGACACTGGATTACAAATTAGTGATTGCCAGACACTGGATTACAAACCAGTGAGTGATACACGCACTAGATTATAAACCGGTGAGCAACAGATTCTTGATTGTAAACCAGATAATATTGCTGCACACTGGATTGTATTTTGGGGAATAGCCCCTTCTTTATTCACTGCGTACAAAATGAACAGTACTTTTCAGTGTGGGGAAAAATGAGAGAGGAGGTGAAAAAAGGAGGAAATGAAAGGAACTAAATGGAGAAGCGGGGAATGTGTGTTAAGCAATGCCAACCAATGGGATCCAAGTTAGAATTTACAATACATTCTACAGGGATTTCCTGACATCAGTGAGATATATAATCCTGGATAGTCAGCATTTGTAACAATAGTTTGGGCGAATGAATGTGGCGTCTCTTAATACATGAAGGAATATTTTGGTTGACCTTTGCTGAACATAACAGTAAATCACAGAAATCATCATAGAAATCATAGAAACCCTACAGTGCAGAAAGAGGCCATTCGGCCCATCAAGTCTGCACCGACCACAATCCCACCCAGGCCCTACCCCCATATCACTACATATTTTACCCACTAATCCCTCTAACCTACGCATCTCAGGACACTAAGGGGCAATTTTAGCATGGCCAATCAACCTAACCTGCACATCTTTGGACTGTGGGAGGAAACCGGAGCACCCGGAGGAAACCCACGCAGACACGAGGAGAATGTGCAAACTCCACACAGACAGTGACCCAAGCCGGGAATCGAACCCAGGTCCCTGGAGCTGTGAAGCAGCAGTGCTAACCACTGTGCTACCGTGCCGCCCTAAAGGTGGTAAAGGTGTAAAGGTGGTACTGAACAGTTAACTTCCCAGAGCAAATCATATTGTGTATGAGGGGTTAGTAGTGAAACTCATAATGCAAATAAATGTGATTTTAGTTTATGGATGGGTACAGAGTGGAGACAACACCAAGTATAAGTGTAAATGCCAGCACTGGTCCATGGGCATGTTGCTAGAGGCAACAATGCCAAATTAAGTTTTAAGTTTAATTAAACTTATTTATTAGTGTCACAAGTAGGCTTACATTAACACTGCAATGAAGTTACTGTGAAAGTCCCCTCGTCGCCACACTCCGGTGCCTGTTAGGGTACACTGAGGGAGCATTTAAGCATGGCCAATGCACCTAACCAGCACGTCTTTCAGACTGTGGGAGGAAACCGGAGCAGCCGGAGGAAACCCATGGAGTGGGTTTGAGGAGTGCCCAGGGTGAGAGTGATATTTTGTACAAGTGGTTCAGTCAGTGACGTGATATTCGTGACTAGAATGGTACACTGCAGGCACAGCCACTCATTCAAATCCAGAGCTCTGAGGCAACCTGTACTTTGTACACTGTGTGCAACCTTGTGGGGGACAAGTGTTTAACTTTCTGTCTGTCATCAATTATTGAAATGACAGTGCGACACACACCGCAGTGCAGGAAATGTAACTGCTGTCAAATGTTAGCCCGTGTCGATCTCGCTCTCACTCTCTGTCTCCTCCCCCTTTCGTAGGCTATCCATGAGCACTGATTTCCAGCAGTACAACTTCAGGATGCCAAACATAGGGTTCCAGAACCTTCCGCTCAATATCTACATTGTGGTTTTCGGGACAGCGATCTTCGTCTTCATCCTCAGTTTACTGTTCTGCTGTTACTTAATCAGGTAAGGGATGGCTTTGAGTTCAGGATCTAACAGCAAAGGTAACCTCCCCTTTACCACAGTAACTCAGAGAAAAAGAGCCACTTGCATTTAGCTAGCGCCTTTCACAAGGTCAAATGTCCCAAGACACTGCCCAGGTGCGGTAGCGGACAAAACATAAGGAGATCTTCAGCAAGATGACCAAACTCTTTGTCACAGAAGTGGGTCTTAATGAGATTCTAAAAGAGACGAAACAGAGGGAGAAGTTTAGGAAGGGAATTTCAGAGCTTAGGATTTAGATGGCTAAAGGAGTGGTCACCAGTGGTGGACCACGTAACACCAGCAATGTGCAGGACTTGCAGGAATGCAGAGTTATTGGAGGCTTGCAGATCTGGGAGGGGTTACAGGTGTGGAGGAATTGTGGGCACAAGGATGAGAGTCGTCAATTTGAAGTGTTTGGCCAGACCAGGAGCCCAACTAGGTCAGCAAGCAAAGGGTCAGCGGATGAACAGGACTTGAAACAATGTGGACACAGGGAGCAGAATTTTCAGATGTGTTTGTGGATGGTAGAAGATGGGAGATTGGCCAGGAGAATGTTGGAATAATTGGGGCATCAAACAAAGGGTGGGATCTTCCACGCAACCCGCCACGTGTTTCATGGCAGCGGAGGCATCCCGACATTGGCCAATGGCGGAAACGTCCGGTCTTGTCATTGCCAACGGGCTTTTCCGCTGAATGTATCCCTCGCTGCCAAGAAACCCGTGTACAGCAAATCCCAGCGTTAGCTCATTGTTAATTGGCAAATAATAAATAACAGAGTGAGGAGAGAGGCTTTGTTAAGTTGATATTCACACCTTGAGAGAGAAATATGCAAATATACCTTTTGCAAGATTGTATTAATGACCTCTGCATAAAACCAGAATTGCCTTGTTTAACTGCAAAACCCAGTAAGCAGTCTTGCCGAACTTTGGTGTATGTCGTTCATGTTATTCTGAATATGAATTCATTGTAAGTGCAATAGCGAGGGTGTACCACAGTGTCAGAGATGCTCTCTCTTGGAGAAGAGGTTCAATATCCTCCCTCTCAAGTGTGTGTAAAACATTTTGTAGAAGAACGGTTGTGTTCTCCAGCTGCCTGGCTCCAGTTTCTAAAACACCTAACACCTACAGTGGATTATCTGTCACTTATTTTAGTGTTGTCGGGTGAGCCCTTAACACTATCTACAAGATGCTCTGCAGCAATTCACCAAAGATCCTTAGACAGCACCTTCCAAACCCACGCCCACTTCCAACTAGAAGGACAAGGGCAGCAGATAAATGGCAACACCACCTGCAAATTCCCTTCCAAGCCACTCACCATCCTGACTTGGAAATATATCACCGTTCCTTCGCAGTCGCTGGGTCCAAATCCTGGAATTCCCTCCCGAACAGAATTGTGGATCAACCCACCGAACATGGACTGCAGCGGTTCAAGAAGGCAGCTCACCACCACCTTCTCAAGGGCAATTAGGGATGGGAAATAAACGCTGGCCAACCATGTCCCACTAAAAGAAATGCACAAATTGGCTGCTGCATTTAGGACACAGTGAGCACACTTTCAAAGTTCTTATTTGTCCAGAAAGTGCTTTGGGACGTGCTGAGGTCATGAAATGTACATCCCGGGTCATGGGTTCAATTCTGATTTAGGTGCGCAGTGGCCTAATGGTTACATATTGCACTCGTAATGTAGTCACCTGGGTTAATAATCCAGAGAATATGAGATTAAATCCAGAGAATATGAGATTAAATACAACCATGGTAGTTTCAGAATTGGAATTTCATTTTGATAAATCTGGAAATGAAAGGCCGATGCCGGAAAAAATCAGGAAGCCAGCTGATTATCGTAAACACCTAACAGGTTCATTAATGTCTCTTAGGGAAGGAGCCCTGCTGGTTTGACTGATAGGTAACTTCCAGAGCTAGATAGCTTCTTGATAAGTGAGGGGTTAATAAGGTTATTGGGGGGTAGACGGGAATGTGGAATTGAAGTTTTCCTCAGATTAGCCATGATTTTATTGAATGGCACAGCAGGCTCGAGGGGCCGAATGGCCTACTCCTGCTCCGAATTTGTATGTCCAGTTCCACACCAGGCAGACCATGGCATTGTGTCAAACTATTTGTGAAGATGGCCCACAATCACCTTCTCAAAGGCTACTAGGGATTGTCAATGATGGTCTTGCAGTGACACCCACGTCCCAAGATTGTCAAACAAACCTGCCATTAAGGCTGGGGAAAGGCCACTTGTAAGTTCACATTTTTGTGCCGAGTTTTTCTTTTTTATTTGCACCACTTAAATTTTCAACCACGATCCTCCTCCTTTAGGTACCATGCTGTAAGAGGGCATTGGCATACATACACTGCCATTGGATGGCTCCATGGTTGTGCTTGGCAAAGTACTGCAGTGGGTTTGTCATTGCCTTCCACAGTGTGGCTGGCCAGCAAGCTCTCCCACTCTTTACCACCTGCCAACAGGCATATTGGAAGGATTTACAGGCTGATAATCAACCTGTTTGACCACTCACCTTCCATGGCCATCGAGTCCTGAAGTGAGACTTGAACCCGGAACTTCTGGCCCAGAGGTAGGGACGTTACCCACTGAGCCACAGGACTTGCTCAGTCATGATAGAACCTTTAAATAATGAAGGAGTTTGATATTGTAAATGTATTACTTATGGAACAATCAAAACTAGAAATCCAGAATACAGGATAATCACCAAAACATCCAACAGGGAAATTAGCAGAAAGTTCATTACTTTGGGAAGAATGTGGATTTTGTGATCATAAGCATAGCTGAGGCAAAATACATTGATTCATTTAAGGGGAAGTTGGATAAACACATGATGGAGAAAGGAGTAGGAGGGCCACCTGGGATCAACCTAGGCACCGGAAATGACAAAGGAAAAGTCACCCCTGTCGACCCTGTAAATTCCTCCTTACCAACTTCTGGGGGCTTGTGCCAGAATTGGGAGAACTGTCTCACAGACTCGTCAGCCTACAGCTTGACATAGTCATTGTCACAGAATCAGACCTCAGAGGTCCCTAGCATCACAGATGTCAGTTGTAAGCCAATTTGATTCACTCCATTTGATATCGAGAAACAGCTGAAAGCACTGGATGCTGCAAAGGCAATGAGCCCTGACAGCGTACCGGCAATAACACTGAAGAGTGGTGCTCCAGGACTTGCCGCACGCCTAGCCAAGTTGTTTCAGTACAGCTACAAGACTGGCATCAAACTGGAAAATTGCCCAGGTATGTCCTGTCCACAAAAAAAATGGGAAAAATGCCACCCAGCCAATTACCCCCATCAGTCTATTTTTGATCATCAGCAGAATGATGGAAGGGGTCATCGATAAGCGGCGCTTACTCAGCAATGACCCGCTCACTGACGCTCAGTTTGGGTTCCATCAGGGTCACTCAACTCCTGACCTCATTACAACCTTGGTTCAAACATGGATAAAAGAGCTGAACTCAAGGGGTGAAGTGAGAATGATTACCCTTCACATTAAGGCATCATTTGACCATGTATGGTAGTAAGAATCCCAATTGACATCAGTGGAAATCAGAGGAAAACTGTTTTGAGTTATACCGAGCACAAAGGAAGATTGTTGCAATTATTGGAGGGTCATCTCAGTCCTGAAACATCTCTGCAAGAGTTCCTCAGGTAGTGTCCTAGGCCCAACCATCTTCAGCTGCTTCATCAATGACCTTCCTCCCATCATAAGGTCAGAAGTGGAGACGTTCGCTGATGACTGCACGATGCTCAGCACCATTCGCAATTCCTCAGATACTGAAACAGTCCATGTCCAAATGCAGCAAGACCAGGACAATATCCAGGCTGGGGCTGATAAATGGCATTAACATTCACATCACACAAATGCCAGACAATGACCATGTCTGAAAAGAGAGAATCGAAGGTCCAGAAGGTAGGGATATGTTCGGCACAACTTGTGGGCCGAAGGGCCTGTTTGTGCTGTAGTTTTTCTATGTTTCTATGAACCATCTTTCCTTGACATTAAATGACATTGCCATTGCTTAATCCCCCACTATCAATATCCTATGGTTACTATTAATCAGAAATAGAACTGGACTAACCATATAAATACAGTGGTTACAAGAGTAGGTCAGATACTGGGAACTCTGTAGCGAGTAACTCACCTCCTGACTTCACAAAGCCTGTCTATCACCTACAAGGCACAAGTCAGGAGTGTAATGAAATACTCTCCACTTGCTGGGATGGGTGCAGCTGCAATAATACTCAAGAAGCTTGACACCATCCAGGACAAAGCAGCCTGCTTGATTGCTACCCCTTCCACCACCAATGCACAGTAGCTTTAATGTGGACCATTTACAAGATGCACTGCAATGTTTCAACAAGGCTCCTTGGACAGCACCTTTGCAACCCGTCATCACTGACATCTGGAAGGAGAAGGGCAGCAGATACCTGGGAACACCACCACCTGCAAGTTCCCTTCCAAGTCAGTCACCATCTTGACTTGGAAATATATTGCCAGTCCTTCACTGTTACTGGGTCAAAATCCTGGAACTCCCTCCCAACAGTACAGTGGGTGTACCTACACCACATGGACTGCAGCAATTCAGGAAGGCAGCTCACCACCACCTACTCGAGGGCAATTAGAATCAGACAACAAATGCTGGCCTAGCCAGTGACACCCAGATCCCTGAAAGAGTAAAAAGAATGGCAATAGATTTGTGGCATGGTGGCACAGTGGTTAGCACTGCTGCCTCACAGCGCCAGGAACTCGGGTTCGATTCCTGGCTTGGGTCACTGTGTGGAGTCTGCACGTTCTCCCCGTGTCTGCGTGGGTTTCCTCTGGGTGCTCCGGTTTCCTCCCACAGTCCAAAGATGTGCAGGTTACGTGGATTGGCCATGCTAAATCAGCCCTCAGTGTCAGGGGGATTAATAGGATAAATATGTGGAGTTACGGGGAAAGGACCTGGGTGGAACTGTTGTCAATGCAGACTCGATGGGCCGAATGGCCTCCTTCTGCACTGTGGGGATTCTATGATTCTAGAGTTGGATGAACAGTGTGGGGAGGAGGTTGATGTGAAGTGTGGACCTATGGGCCAATGCTATAAACTTCATTGTGTGAAAGTGAGAGGGCATGGGATCCAAGGGGCTGCTGCCCTGTGGATCCAGAACTGGCTTGCCCAAAGGAGGCAGAGAGTGGGTATAGATGGGTCTTTTTCTAAATGGAGGTCGGTCACCAGTGGTGTGCCCCAAGGATCTGTTCTGGGACCCTTGTTGTTTGTCATTTTCATAAATGACCTGGATGAGGAAGCGGAGGGATGGGTTGGTAAGTTTGCCGACGACACGAAGGCTGGTGGGGTTGTGGATAGTCTGGAGGGATGTCAGAAGTTACAGAGGGACATAGATAGGATGCAAGACTGGGCGGAGAAGTGGCAGATGGACTTCAACCCAGATAAATGCGTAGTGGTCCATTTTGGCAGGTCAAATGGGATGAAGGAGTACAATATAAAGGGAAAGACTCTTAGTACTGTAGAGGATCAGAAGGACCTTGGGGTCTGAGTCCATAGGACTCATCGGCCCCGCAGGTGGAGGAGGTGGTTAAGAAGGCGTATGGTGTGCTGGCCTTTATCAATCGAGGGATTGAGTTTAGGAGTCCGGGGATAATGATGCAGCTATATAAGACCCTTGTCAGACCCCACTTGGAGTACTGTTCTCAGTTCTGGTCGCCTCATTACAGGAAGGATGTGGAAAAGATTGAAAGGGTGCAGAGGAGATTTACAAGGATGTTGCCTGGATTAAGTGGCATGCCTTATGAGGATAGGCTGAGGGAGCTCGGTCTTTTCTTCTTGGAGAGACGTAGGATGAGAGGAGACCTAATAGAGGTGTATAAGATGTTGAGAGGCATAGATCGGGTGGACTCTCAGAGGCTTTTTCCCAGGGTGGAAATGGCTGCTACGAGAGGACACAGGTTTAAGGTGCTGGGGGGTAGGTACAGGGGAAATGTTAGGGGAAAGTTTTCCACACAGAGGGCAGTGGGCGAGTGGAATCGGTTACCGTCAGTGGTGGTGGAGGCAAACTCAATAGGGTCTTTTGAGAGACTCCTGGATGAGTACATGGGATTGAATAGGATGGAGGGTTATAGGTAGGCCTAGAAGGTAGGGATATGTTCGGCACAACTTGTGGGGCCAAAGGGCCTGTTTTGTGCTGTAGTTCTTCTATGTTCTGTGTTCTATGTTCTAATCCAGCAAATCTGAAATCTGCCACATCTCTCTCCTGTTGATTTGACACGTTTTACCCTGAGGCCTTGATGTGAGTCACATCTCAGATTATACAACTGATTTTACAGCTCTGTTAGTATCGCTGTTTGAAAAACACATTGCGGTTTGTTGGAGTCAATCAAGACAGCCTGCCCCCACTCCTATTCCGCATCCTAACTATCTCGGCCTTGAGCAGCTTCTCGTGTTACGGATTGAGTAAAGTCAGCTGGAGAGGCGTTGGTACAATAAAGTTCCCCGTGCCCGATAAAAATTAAACAGTATCAGTCCGGTTAAGGTTTTAATTATTAGCTTATCATCAGGTGTGATACTGCTTGTGCATGACAAGTGGCACTGGGAATGGGGGCTGCACTGTATGGTTCTGGTAGCTTCAAATCCCACTGTAGCATGTTGTGAAATTGGATGTAGATACATTCAAGCTCGATTAGTACGAGAGGGAGAAAGGAATAGAAGGACATAGGATGGAAGGAGACTCATAAGGCAGCAACAGAGAGCATTTAGATTGAATTGTCTGTCTGTGTGCTGTAAATTCTGCTTTCACAGAATGCCATAGAATCATAGAATCCCTACAGTGCAGGAGGAGGCCATTCGGCCCATCGAGTCTGCACCGACCACAATCCCACCCAGGCCCCACTCCTGCAATCCCGCATATTTACCCTGCTAATCCCCTGAGATTAGGGTCAATTTATCATGGCCAATCAACCTAACCCACACATTTTTGGACTGTGGGAGGAAACCCACGCAGACACGGGGAGAATGTGCAAACTCCACACAGACAGTGACCCAAGCCGGGATTCGAAGCCAAGCCCCTGCGCTGTGAGGCGGCAGTGCTAACCACTGTGCCACCGTGCCGCCAAATCCCTTGTTTCAGTCTGAATCTGATAGTCCCCAAATAAAACAATATTAGCAGCCAAAGAAAGCGACCAGGTTGTTGTACACCCAGATTCATTCAATAATGTCCTTCAGGGTGAGATCACCTGTGATTCCTGCCCCAGATATGCTTCTAAAAGACCATAGTCTCAACAAAGTATCTCAAACTGTAGTCGAGAGCCTCTTGAACTCTGGCCATATTCACTGACAGGGTTATGTTGTTTTCGGGTCTCTGCACAGTGCAGTGTCCTCTGCACTGGAGGGACTGAATGCAGGTTGGGTGACCACTTCTCGGAACACTTCCATTCAATACACAAGCACAGCCCTGAGCTTCCTGGTTTAATTCTCCACCTCTCTTCCACCCTGATCTCTCGATTCTCCATCTCCTGCAGTGTTCCAGTGAAGCTTAATGCAAGCTTGAGGAACAGCATCTTATCTTTTGACTGGGCACTTAACAAGCCTTTGAATTCAACATTGTGTTCAACAAGAATCATAGAATCCCTACAGTGCAGAAGGAGGCGATTCGGCCCGTCGAGTTTGCACCAACAACAACCCCACCCAAACCCTATCTCCGGAACCCCATGTTATTTACTCTGCTAATCCTCCTGACACTAAGGGAGAATTTAGCATGGGCAATCCACCTAACCAGCACATCTTTCGGACTGTAGGAGGAAACCGGAGATCCCGGAGGAAACCCACACAGACATGGGGAGAGTGGGCAAACTCAACACAGCCAGTCACCCAAGGCTGGAATCGAACCCGGGTTCCTGGCGCTGTGAGGCAGCAATGCTAACCACTGATTAGCCACCCCAATTTCAGATCAGAACCTCGATTTGATTTCATTTCTCTTTGCTAGTTTGTTTCCTTTTCCTTTGCTTTGCTTTTGGATGGCAGAATCTGCCACCACCGTCCATCACTTCCCTCGCCACATCTTTTCTTCCTTTACTGGTCCCACCATCCCTCACATTGGCCTTCCGCTATGAAACCGTTGATCATTTCATCTCTCCTGCCATCCAACCTATCGCAGCCTTTCCCTTTTGGGCGGAACTTTCCGGCCCTTCCCGCTGGCGGGATCTTCCAGTCCTGCCGAAGGTGATCCCCGGCAATAGGGCGGGCGAGCCACGCAAAATGCAGTAGATATTGGCGGGACTGGAAGATCCCACTGGCGGCCAATGGTGGACCACCTCCGCCGGCAGGAAGCAAGGAAAATCCCGCCCTTTGTTTTGTTCCCACCCTTTTCGCTTTCACTTTCTCACAACATATCAAACTTTACCCAGTTCTTATGAAAGGCCTTCAATCTTAAACCTGTATCTCTCTTTCCCTCTCTCTCTCTCTCTCTCTCGAGATGCTGCCTGACCTGCTGAGTATTTCCGGCATCTTCTGTTTTTGTTTCCCATGCCGTCTATTTTACAAGCTTTGTTTTACAGCAAGTCTGGCAATTTACTGGGTGGGACGTGTTTTTGTCCACACAAGTCTCATAAGAGGGCAGTCAACATACCTCCAGAGTTGGACCAATCAGCAGTCCAAGGTCTTTAGTGTTAGCTTTGACTTGGTCGTCATCCTCTCATGGCTTCAAATCCAACTCCAAGATTCGAGCAGGTCACTGGAGTACTCAATGAGTACGACGTTGTCAGAAGGACTGTTTTCAATTAAACATTAGGCTCAGGTCACATTACACTTGTTCAAGTGGTTCAGAGGCCATAAGAGATCACGTAGCACCTTATTCAAAGAGAGTTCTCCAAGCGCCCTGGCCAACACCGCTCAGTCTATCAACAACGCCAAGAACTGGTCCACTTGTCTTTCATCTCATTTGCTATTTTTAGATCCTTGCTGTGCACGAAGTGCTGCATTTGCCTTCAAAACAGAAGTGACTTCACTTCAAACCTTATTCATAGATTTATGAAATGCTTTGGGGCATCCTGAAGATGCGACAAGTTTCAACGTGCATTAAAGCTCTTCATTTCTTTCTGGAAAAATGAAAGCTTAAAGGAGCTGGACATGGAGTGAGTTTAGAGTCACAGGGTGGGAGCTGAATCTGTCCCGTGGGAATGGGCTGGGATTTTGAGGGTGGGGAGGCTGTCGAATCAGAAGTGAAGTGTGTGTGGAAGGGGTTAGTGCGGGGGCGAGGGTGGGGGGTGGGAGGAGGGGGAGTGGGGGGGGAGTGGGGGGGAGTGGGGGGAGGGGAGGGGGGGACGCGTAGAGGAGGCCAATGATTCCCGGTCTCCCTGTGATTCAGTCAGGATTGGGGAAGGCCGTGATGGCATTTGTGCCTGTCGGTGGCCTATTTAGGGCTTTAAAATGGGCTCATCCTGCCAGGATTCTACTAATGGCTGAGGGGAACAGTGGCGGAGCCCTCGGCCACGTGGGGAGACTGCCCAGTAAATGCTGGCAGCCTCCCTGGCTTGGGTGGGGGGGGGGGGGGGGGGGGGGGGGGGGGCGGGGGGGGGGGGGGGGCGAGGTGTGGGGGAGGAGGAGGTATCTGGCCTGATCAGGCCTGCAATTCTCGAAGCAATGAGTGACGCACTTCCTTCTCTCCCATGTTATTAACTTGCTGAGATTACTAAGTATGATTCTGACTCTAGTAATACATTAAAAATAAAAGCAAAAGATGCCTTGCTTCTCTGTAGTTTTTTTTTTACCATTCAAGTACACCACTATGTACTTGGCAGCCAACTAAGTACCTTTGATGTGTAGATTTTGTTGTAATATAGGGAAACAAGGCAGCCAATCTGTGCACAGCAAGCACCCACATACGAAAGTGAGGTAACTCCTTCCTTTAATGGTGTTACCTGCCGGAAAAGTGGTGGTCAGGAGATTAGGGAAAATCCCATTCTCTTCTTCCAGTAATGCCATGGAATCTTCTAAGTCCACCTGAGAGCCTCAGTTACCTCACACAGAAGAGGATGCAATCTGACAACGTGGTGCTCCCAAAGGGGTGAAGATTGGTGCAACGACAGTGATCTCTCCCTCAAAGCCAATGAAACAAAGGAGATAATCATCGACTTCAGGAAGTGTAGTGGAACTGAGTAAATCACCGGTGATGAAGTAGAAATGGTTGAGAGAATGGTTCAAGTTTCTAGGTGCCCAGATCACCAACAACCTGTCCTGGTCTCTCCACACTGACGCTATAGTTAATAAAGCCCACCAACGCCTCTACTTTCTCAGGAGGCTAAGGAAATTCAGCATGTCCACTAGGACTCTCACCAATTTTTACAGATGCCTCATAGAAAGCATCCTTTCTGGATATAGCACTGCTTGGCTCCTGCTCTGACCCAAGACCGCAAAAAACGGTCTTCAAAAAGACCGGTCTTCAACGAAGTCCAATCCATCACGCAAACCAGCCTGCCACCCACTGACTCTGTCTACACTTCCTGCCGACTCAGAAAAGCAGCCAGCGTAATCAAGGACTCCACGCACCCCAGACATTCTCTCTTCCAACTTCTTCCGTCAGGAAAAAGATACAAAAGTCTGAAAACGTATACCAACCGACTCAAGAACAGCTTCTTCCCTGCTGCCTTCAGACTTTTGAATGGACCCACCTCATATTAAGTTGATCTTTTTCTACACCCCAGCTAGACTGTAACCTACATTCTGCACTCTCTCCTTTCCTTCTCCCCTATGTACTGTACGAACGGTATGCTTTGCCTGTATGTTGCGCAATAAACAATCATTTCCACTGTATCCCAAAACACCTGACAATAATAAATCAAATCAAATCAAAAGGATTGGTGCTGGGGGTGGAGTGGGAGACAGTAATACCCAAATTGAATTGAATTTATAACATTTGGGGTGGGCTTTTTTAAGCCATCCAATGATAACACTCACTTGTTTTAGTTTTGGTTTCCATATGATGGTGATTTTCTGTAATTAATGAAAACAGTTTCTGGGAATGGTACTTCAGGGGAGGGAAACTAATACTGACGCCACGTCACTTTTTCCTGCAGTTACCATTTGCTAGATGTGGATGCCAAACAAACTGGAACCACTCCCAGAACCGGCAGCAAACACACACAATAAACACTCCTGAGTTATAAACAGCACACAGTACATCAATAGTGGTCAGTTCCCAGGACTCATTAATTTTTAATGGGTTTTATCTACACAGTAACCAGAAATGTGAAACTGAATATTTCCCTGATGACATGGAGCACGTGTCGGTGGCTTTGTGGAGATTATTAGCTTCTTACCGATGTCACCCTTGACTCTTAAAGGGTTTAAGTTAATTAAATGCCGTGACTCAGCAATGTGAACGATTCAATTGCCTTCAGGGGCTCCACACGCTGCTGCTATCACTGACTCCTGCCTGATGAGGAGGAATGGCAACCCGGAGGGCAGCACCAAGCTGGGCTGTGACGGCAACACAGCGGAATCGCTGCCATCAAATTTGGCGATGGGCCATGTCCACATGGTGTCAAAGGTCAACTCACACCATTGAGGGAAGAAGAGAGGGGAGGGGGAATTAGGGAGGGGAGGGGAGGGAACCAGAATCTTAGCAGCTGTTTTCACATCTTCCTTTGGAAGACGAGGGAAGAGTTCCCAGGCTGGATTATTGCTCTGACGGATGGTGACCTGATCATTGCTCCCATGGCCAGAACCATCCCCGTGCCACAAGAAGGTGGTTACTCCTGTGCCACGGAAGAGTTTAATGGACTCCCAGAGCCTCTCGGATGAGCGAGGGTGCAGGTATCCCACTGGATGGGAACCCAGAATTCAGATCCAGGACTGTCTGGAGCTGGATTCGAACTCCAAAGCCTCTGACTCCAGGGCAGGGGAGCTGCCACTGAGTCTCTCCATTCAGCAGTGAATAAAGAGAAATTTATTTTCTCTGTGTCAGTGAGTGCCCTGCACTTTGACTGGGACGGAGGAGTGGATGGGAGAAGAGTAAATAGAAACTGACATTGAAAATGGGAGCAGGAGGGCGGCACGGTGGCACAGTGGTTAGCACTGCTGCCTCACAGAGCCAGGGACCCGGGTTTGATTCCCAGCTTGAGTCTGCACGTTCGCCCTGTGTTTGCGTGGGATTCCTCCGGGTGCTCCAGTTTCCTCCCACAGTCCGAAAGACGTGCGGGTTAGGTTGATTGGCCATGCTAAAATTGCCCTTTAGTGTCAGGGGTATTAGCAGTGTAAATACTAGGCGGAATTGTAGTTGGTGCAGATTCGATGGGCCGAATGGCCTCCTTCTGCACTGAAGTGATTCTATGAGGAGGAGGCCATTCAGCCCCTCGACCCTGCTCTGCCATTCATTATGATCATGGCTGACCATCCAACTCAATAGCTTGATCCCTCCCCTTCCTCCCCATATCCTTTGATCCCCTTCTCTCCAAGAGCTATATCTAACTGCTTCTTGAAAACAGTCACACCCAGGCTGATCAGGTGACTGTAGGCAGCTGGTGAACATCAATGCTCAGCGGCTGCTCTGGGCTCATGGAAAACCTTCTCGAAGTGAGAGGTTTCTCTGCTGTAGATGAAGAAATTGCAGATACTGACCGAGTGCTTTGTGTATTGAAGCGGATACTGTGGTTAGATTTCTGACTGAGATTTTCAGACACACAAGGCATTAGCTTAGCCTGACAATTCTTTCTCTGAGGTACTGTATTCGGTTACAGTTAGCACACGATCCTGCCACTTTGAAAAATTCTGAGATCTTTGTTTAGCAGCAAACTGGTGAGGCATCAAATCACCTGTCCATGTTCTAATGTTTTTTAATTCATTCCCCGGATGTGAATATTGTTGGAAAGGCCAGTATTTATTGACCATCCCCAGTTACCCTTGTTGATGTTCCAAATTACCTGTATATTTTACCAGGTAAAGAACAACAGTTGTACATGGTGCTGGGCTTACTCTTGAACTGCTGCAGTCCGTGTGGCTACGGTACTCCCGCAATTGCTGAGAGATAGGGGGTTCCGGGACTTGGAGCCGGTGATGATGAAGGAACAGTGGCCAATGTCCAAGATAAGATGGTGGACAAGTTAGAGGGCGTTCTTGAAGATGATAATGTTCTCACGCACCTGCTGATCTCCTCCTTCTAGAGTAAGAAGTGTCACAACACGAGGTTAAAGTCCAACAGGTTTACTTGGAATCATGAGCTTTCAGAGCTGATGAAGGAGCAGCGCTGAGAGAGGGGAGAGATACAAAAAGAGGGACAATTTTTTCACACAGAGGGTGGTGATTGTCTGGAACAAGCTGCCAGAGGTAGTAGTAGAGGTGGGTACAATTTTGTCTTTTAAAAAGCATTTAGATAGTTACATGGGTAAGATGGGTATAGAGGGATATAGGCCAAATTCGGGCAATTGGGACTAGCTTAGGGTTTTTAAAAAAAGGGCGGCATGGACAAGCTGGGCCGAAGGGCCTGTTTCCATGCTGTAAACCTCTATGACTCTATGACTCTATGCGCTCGTGATTCCAAATAAACCCACTGGACTTTAATGCTAGCATCTCCCCATCACTCTTTCTCGAGGGCAAGATCACAGGGTTCGGAGGTGCTGCCAAGGAAGCCATGTACAACTGTTGTTCTTTACCTGGTAAAATATACAGGTAATTTGGAACATCAACAAGGTACCTTCAAACAGAAGTGTTTTCAAAGCTGCCTGGTATGTTGGGGGGTCGTAACAATATGAATGTTACTGGGCTGGAAGGTGGCAAGTCAGGGAGGGGGTTGGGGGGGAGATGGATTTGCTGGCTCTGATTGGTTATCCTGTGGGAAAAAGTGGTCTCTGAGTAAGGAGTAAGGACAGTGTTGGAATCGATTGTGCTGTTTCCTCCCACACACCCCCATGGGGGAAGAATAGGCTGCCTTTGCTGCATTACAAATGTAACAGAACGAACATTTTAATTGTGTTGTTTTATCCTGGGTATTGATTTTTCATTGTCAGTTGGTGCTTGAAGACGCTACTCAATGGTTCCATTCCAATTCTCTTCTGGATCGACTGTGCTTGTACTCACTGGAATTTAGAAGAATGAGAGGGGATCTCATAGAAACATATAAAATCCTGATGGGACTGGACAGGCTGGATGCGGGAAGAGTGTTCCCGATGTTGGGGAAGTCCAGAACTAGGGGTCACAGTCTTAAGAATAAGGGATAGGTCACTCAGGACTGAGATGAGGAAGAACTTCTTCACTCAGAGAGTTGTGAACCTGTGGAATTCTCTACCACAGAAAGCTGTTGGGGCCAGTTCGTTAGGTATGTTCAAGAGGGAGCTGGACGTGGCCCTTGTGGCTAAAGGGATCAAGGGGTATGGAGAGAAAGCGGGAATAGGATACTGAAAGTGCATGATCAGCCATGATCATATTGAATGGTAGTGCAGGCTTGAAGGGCCGAATGGTCTACTCCTGCTCCTATTTTCTATGTTTCTATGTACCTAGTGGTGCACTGAGGCAGAGTTTTGTCTGTTTCCATAGCTAGTAATTCCTGGACCAGGTCGCTGGTCTGTCACCAGAGGCTTATAGCTTGTGGGGTGCCACTCCATATCAATTGTGGCTGGCCAGGACTCTCGCCCACTCTTACCGCCAGCCATTAGCGTGTTTGGAAGGATTTGCAGACTGACGCACTCGACCTGTTTGACCGCGTTATGAATGCACCTTCCTTAATCCTCGAGTCCTGGAGGGGAGGGGTGGGGGGGATTCTTGCCCCAGTTGGGTCAAACCCGGAGTTTCTGGCTCAGAGGCAGGGACCAGCGAGGGAGTTCTGGACTCCCCCACCATCAGGAACATCCTCCCTGCATCTACCCTGTCTAGTCCTGTTAGAATTTTATAAGTCTCTATGAGATCCCGTCTCATTTGCCTGAACTCCAGTGCAAACAATCCTAACCGAGTCAATCTCTCCTCATACATCAGCCCCGCCATCCCCGGAATCAGCCTGGTGAACTTTCGCTGCACTCCCTCGAGAGCAAAAACAAGAACAAGATTGCCCTGTGTAAATTCCAACCTTGTTTAAATCCTGACGACCTTGGGACTCACTGTCAGCTACTATATTGCCCTATATCAGTGACAGAGCTTTGAAAGTTGTGGTGTTTTGAGTGAACACGTGTGTGCACACATGTGTGAACACGTGTGCGTACAGCCTTGATAATATCCTAGATACATCAAGGAGCGATCTGGATAAGATCTGGCCTGTTGAGGGAGTGGTTCTCCCTGCTGCCTTCTTTAAACCATTGCCTTTGACACTAGAACATTTGAGTTCTTTCACAAAGAGAGCAGCAACTGGGATTGAGTGGTAATAATGGCCATTGCCTGTCAGCAGCTACCTGTATGGGCTACTGCAACAGCTGGCGTTAGAAAATGAGTTGCACAGTTACGGAGAAGCAACTTAGAAATGACTGACTCCTCTCTCATTCCTCTCTGTCCAGGTTACGACATCAAGCACACAAGGAGCTTTATGCATACAAACAGGTAAGACCCATATCTCCACTGCTGACATCATTCATTAAAATGGCGACTCTCCCTTTTGTGTGAATTATGTGCCCAGCAAGGTAAGGAAAGTGAGCATAGAGTGAGGGAGATTTCATGCTATCAGCACTTTGGGTGCAGGTTAGTGTGTTGAAGTGCTGAGCAAAAACTCCACTGTCTCCACTTGAACCCCCAGATGGATTGGCCATGCTAAATTACCCCTCTGTGTCCAAAGATGTGTGGGTAAGGTGGATTGGCCATGCCAAATTATCCCTCTGTGTCCAAAGATGTGTGGGTTAGGTGGATTGGCCTTGCTAAAATGCATGGGGTTATAGGGATAGGGTGGGAGAGTGGGCCTTGGTATAATGCTCTGTCAGAGAGTCAACAGAGACTCGATGGGCCGAATAGCCTGCTTCTGCACTGTAGGGATTTTATGACTTATGATTTTTATTTATGATTCAGTTCCTGGGTCCAGTGGTGAAGGAAAATATCTAGCCCATAAAAATATTCAATTCCCCAGTGGCATCCGCTTAAATGTGTAAAGTCACGTGAGATCGTAATGTGCAAAGCTGTACGTGGTATTCATTACACTTCTGGTTACAGCACTTGCTTTTCTCCATCTGTCACAGTCTACATATGGAAAGATTCCAATCCCAGCCCCCACAAACCACCCTTAACACTGGAGCTTCTCCAGTCACCATGACATGCACTAACTTTCACTCAATGAAGGATAACGCATAGGCCCAGTACTGAGGCGGGATGCTCGAGTCGGGATCTTCCATGTCCATTTTGACTATAGCTGATCTTTACCTCAACTCCATTTTTTTTATTCATTCGTGGGACATGGGCGTCGCTGGCTGGCCAGCATTTATTGCCCATTTCTAGTTGTTTGAGGGCAGTTGAGAGTCAACCACCTTGCTGTAGCTCTGGAGTCACATGTAGGTCAGACCAGGTAAGGATGGCAGATTTCCTTCACTAAAGGACATTAGTGAACTAGGTGGGTTTTTCCGACAATCAACAATGGTTTCATGGTCATCAGTAGATTCTTAATTCCAGATTTTTTTTATTGAATTCAAATTTCACCACCTGCCGTGGCGGGATTCGAACCTGGGTCCCCAGAACACTAGCTGAGTTTCTGGATTAATATTCCAGACATAGAACATAGAACAGAGAACAGTACAGCACAGAACAGGCCCTTCGGCCCACGATGTTGTGCCGAGCTTTGTCTGAAACCTAGATCAAGCTATTTCCTCCCTATCATCCCGAAGTACTCCATGTGCCTATCCAATAGCTTCTTAAATGTTCCTAAAGTTTCTGACTCCACTATCACTGCAGGCAGTCCATTCCACACCCCAACCACTCTCTGAGTAAAAAACCTACCTCGGACATCCTTCCTATATCTCCCACCATGAACCCTATAGTTATGCCCCCTAGTTACCGCTCCATTCACCCGAGGAAATAGTCTTTGAACGTTCACTCTATCTATCCCCCTCATCATCTTATAAACCTCTATCAAGTCTCCTCTCAACCTCCTCCTCTCCAAAGAGAAAAGCCCAAGTTCCCTCAACCTTTCCTCATAAGACCTACCCTCCAAACCATACTAGCACTAGGCCAGCGCTACCCCTTCACCTCCACGTCTACCCTAGAATTTCTATCCTGAGCAGTCTGGGCTAATGGCCAGTGAAATACATGGGTCAGCAGTTTATTCCCTCCTGTCTGGAGGTCTGCTCCACCTTAAAGGCAGAGCCTCCTTAACATCAGGTTGGCAGGTTTCAGAAGGAAATCAAGCTTCCTGGGGCATCCATGCCTGTTTTAGACTGCTGCGATGAGAGGGACCTAGCTGGCTCGCCTCTGGACTCTGATGTTGGGAAGGAGGGACAGAACAGGGTGACCCACTCTGGGGACCTGGGTTCGAATCCCACCACAGCAGATGGTGAGATTTGAATTGAATGAAAATCTCAACTTGAAAATCTACTGATGACCATGAAACCATTATCAATTGTCGTAAAAACCCATCTGTTTCATTAATGTCTGTCGCCCTTACCAGGTCTGGCCTACATGTGCCTCTTAAATGCCCTCAGGGATGGGCTATAAATGCTGGTCCAGCCAGCGATGCCCACATCTCACGAACGAATAAAACATTTTTTTTAAAAAGCTCAGTGGTTCATTTTGTTCCTGTTATTAATATTTGATGTGGAGATGCCGGCGTTGGACTGGGGTAAACACAGTAAAAGTTTTAACAACACCAGGTTAAAGTCCAACAGGTTTATTTGGTAGCAAATGCCATTAGCTTTCGGAGCGCTGCTTCTTCGTCAGATGGAGTGGAAACCTGCTCTCAAACAGGGCATACAGAGACACAAAATCAAGTTACAGAATACTGATTAGAATGCGAATCTCTACAGCCAACCAGATCTTAAAGATACAGACAATGTGAGTGGAGGGAGCATTAAGCACAGGTTAAAGAGATGTGTATTGTCTCCAGACAGGACAGCCAGTGAGATTCTGCAAGTCCAGGAGGCAAGCTGTGGGGGTTACTGATAGTGTGACATAAATCCAAGATCCTGGTTTAGGCCGTCCTCATGTGTGTGGAACTTGGCTATTAGTTTCTGCTCAGCGACTCAGCGCTGTCGTGTGTCGTGAAGGCCGCCTTGGAGAACGCTTACCCGAAGATCAGAGGCTGAATGCCCGTGGTCGCCGTGACCTCCACTCACATTGTCTGTATCTTTAAGACCTGGTTGGCAGTAGAGATTCGCATTCTAATCAGTACTCTATAACTTGAGTTTGTGTCTCTGTGCCCTGTTTGAGAGCAGATATCCACTCCATCTGACGAAGGAGCAGCGCTCCGAAAGCTAATGGCATTTGCGACCAAATAAACCTGTTGGACTTTAATCTGGTGTTGTTAAAACTCTTACTATTAATATTTGAGGCAGGAATTTTAATGTGGGGGCCGATTCTACCAAAAATATTCTAAGTGCCGAATTTGCATAAAAACTGGAGCAACTCCCGCTGGTTTTTACAGCAGGATTTTCAAAATGAATCTCCCACTCTCTGAGCACTGCAGAGTGCCTCAGAGAGATTCACGTTGAAAATCACAGATATCAGAGAATCATACAGTGCAGAAGAGGCCCTTCGGCCCATCGAGTCTGCACCAACACATTAGAAACACCTGAACCCCCACCTAATCCCAAATGCCAGCACTTGGCCCATAGCCCTGAATGTTATGATGTGCCAAGTGCTCCTCCAGATACTTTTTAAAGGATGTGAGGCAACCCGCCTCTACCACCCTCCCAGGCTTGGCTTGTATCGAGTTTAAATGATCCAATCAAGATTTTTAGAACCATGAAGGAATTCAACAAGGGCAATATAGAAATTATTTCCTCATTCGGGGGGGAAAGTTTGAATGAGGCCATTTTGGTTTGAAATCAGGAAGCAATTACTTTACACAAACGGTGGTGGAAATCTGGAATTCTTCACGCTCAAAGGGTTGCGGATCAGTTAATATTTTCCATGTCACAAAACATGGGGCAAAGGCAAGTAAATGGAGGTGAGGCGTAGATCAGCCAAGATAACTGAATCTGGGGGCCAGGCTAGCACTGCCAAACTGGCAATACCCAGAGGGCACCCCCCTCACCCCCGAACTCCTGGGGGGTCTCCATGGCCCCCCCCCTTTCACTCCAGTGGGGTCGGGCCACCGGTCCCCCATTCGTGGGGAGTTTTTGTAAACCCCACTGGAGTGAACCACTCCTGGCTGGGGGTGGGGGAGAGGCGAGCGGGCCCGGAGACTTCAGTCCCAAGCCCCCTACGGTGATGCAAATCCCAATTTTAATATTTAAATCAGCTCCATGCCAATTTCCGGCCCGGAACTGACGACTCTGGAAACCCTGTCCCCGGCGAATAATCCTGATGAGTCCAAGATGAAAAGCTTCGACAGGTCTCTTGTTTTCAGCAATACTAGAAGGAAATTTCTGTGTTAAGCTGGAAGGCGGGCGATTCAATGAAAGAAGAGTTAGTCGTGCAAGGCGAGTGGAAGTGATTCTCTGCCTTAATCCCACACTGACCCGCCCTCTGAAAGGACATCTGCCCCCCCCCCCCACCCCTTCCCCCGCCCCCCCTCATTTCAATTCGGTGTTGCAGAGTCTCCTGGACTCCACGCTAAGTTTAACAAACTTCACTCTGCTCTGTAAGTCTTCATTTGCTCTGTTTGTTTCGGGTTTTCTCACTCTTTGCTTCTGGCCAGCAGCGAACCTGCTCCTGGAGCATCTTTTCTTTATTTGTTTCGTTACGTGCTCCACTTTTGCCACCTTAAAATGTTCTGAAGCTCAGGGATTGCAAGCAGCAGAACTCAGCTGCCCATCAATGCTCGAAAAACAAAACTCCCACTAATCTAGTTAGTACCTTCTTTAAACTATTGATTTTAATGCTCGCCTCATGCTGCGTATTAACAAAATCCTCCTGTATTTACCAGCACAAATTCCAAAGACCAGATTCAGCCTCTGCTGACAGACATGGCCGTTTCTAACAGAATTAACTTACTGCAATTGCCATGAATAACCAGCTTTGTGTGCCACTGGCTAACACTTTTTTTTATTCAATCATGGGAGTTGCTGGCTGACCAGCATTTATTACCCATGCCTTTGGAGGACAATTGAGAGTCAACCACATTGCAGCATGGTGGCATAGTGGTTAGCACTGCTGCCTCACAGCACCAGGGACCCGGGTTCTATTCCCGGCTTGGGTCACTGTGTGGAGTTTGCACATTCTCCCCGTGTCTGCATGGGTTTCCTCCGGGTGCTCCAGTTTCCTCCTACAGTCCAAAGATGTGTGAGTTAGGTGGATTGGCCGTGCTAAATTGCCCCTTAGTGTCAGGGGGATTAGCTAGGGTAAATGCATGGGGTTATGGGAGAAGGACCTGGGTGGGATTATGGTCGGTGCAGAGTTGATGGGCTGAATGGCCTCCTTCTGCACTGGAGGGTTCTATGATTGCTGAGGCTCTGGAGTCACACATAGGCCAGACTGGGTAAGGACGGCAGATTTCCTTCCCTGAAGGACATTAGTGAACCAGATGGGTTTTTCCGACAATGGTTTCATGGCCATCAGTAGATTCTTAATTCCAGATATTTTTTATTGAATTCAAATTCCACCATCTGCCGTGGCGGGATTCGAACCTGGAGACCCGAAACATTAGCTGAGTCTCTGGATTAATAGTCTAGCAATAATGCCACTAGGCCATTGCCTTCTGTGAAGGCTAAAGTTGAATGCTAGATTGAAAAGTCTACTCAAATTTTAAAAAGAAATTGACCCTTAAAATGTCCTCACTGACCAAATTCCCTCCGGTTTCGCATTCTGCAGAAGCAAATATTTTGGAGAACTGGATCGATGCTTTAGTATCAAGGATGGATTGTTAAATCTCTCCGACAGTAACTTACTTTGGGAGGATTAGAATACCACTGCGATTGTTCATTGTTTTTGAATTTAGCAGCGGTATCTTCCTGCATGATGTTCCTTCTGAATTTCACAAGCGGTGGGTAGCTTGTTCAAGGGAGTAAAGGTATGTTGAGAGTGGCACGGTGGCACAGTGGTTAGCACTGCTGCCTCACAGGGTTCAATTCCCGGCTTGGGTCACTATCTGTGCGAAGTCTGCACGTTCTCCCTGCATGGGTTTCCTCCGGATGCTCTAGTTTCCCCCCACTCTCCTAAGATGTGCAGGTTAGGTTGATTGGTCATGCTAAATTGTCCCTTAGTGTCAGAAGGTTAGTAAGGTAAATAAGTAGGGTTATGGGGATAGGGCCTGGGTGGGATTGTGGTCAATGCAGATTCGATGGGCCCAATGGCCTTCTTATGCACTTTTGGGGTTTCTATGATTTTATTGGCAGAGACTGATTGGGATTTTCCAGTTGGTCCACAGGTTCCTGGAAGGAGCAGGGCCAGTTTGGTGGCCTGGGTGGCCTAGTGACGGGAGATCAGGGGCTAGCAGGCCAAACAGGCTTTGAAGCTTCAGTGTCAACTGTAAACTGCCCTGTGAAAGGGGATCTGTCCCACCCCGAGAACAATGCTGGCCTGGTTGCAAAGGCCTTTCCTCATTCCAGAGTTTAAAAAGTTGGAGAGAAGAGGGATCATTTGATTTGATTTGATTTATTATTGTCACATTCATTATTGCACAGTGGAAAGTATTGTTTATTGCGCACTATACAGACAAAGCATACCGTTCATAGGGAAGGAAAGGAGAGAGTGCAGAATGTAGTGTTACAGTCATAGCTAGGATGTAGAGAAAGATCAACTTAATGGGAGGTAAGTCCATTCAAAACAGCAGCAGGGAAGAAGCTGTTCTTGAGTCGGTTGGTACATGACCTCAGGCTTTTGTATCTTTTTCCCAATGGAAGAAGGTGGAAGAGAGAATGTCCGGGATGCGTGGGGTCCTTAATTATGCTGGCTGCTTTGCCAAGGCAGCGGGAAGTGTAGACAGAGTCAATGGATGGGAGGCTGCTTTGCGTGTTGGATTGGGCTACATTCACAACCTTTTGTAGTTTCTTACACTCTTGGGCAGAGCAGGAGCCATACCAAGCTGTGATACAACCAGAAAGAATGCTTTTTATGGTGCATCTGTTAAAGTTGGTGAGAGTCGTAGCTGACATGCCAAATTTCAAAGTAAAGTTAAAGTTTATGAGTCACAAGTAGGTTTACATTAACACTTCAATGAAGTTACTGTGAAAATCCCCTAGTCGCCACACTCCGGCGCCTGGTATGGCCAATGCACCTAACCTGCACATCTTTGGACTGTGGGAGGAAACCGGAGCACCCGGAGGAAACCCACGCAGACATGGGGAGAATGTGCAAACTCCACACAGACAAGGCAGGAGTCGAACCCGGGTCCCTGGCGCTGTGAGGAGGAGTGCTAACCACCGTGCCACCGTGCTGCCCAGTCTTCTGAGTTTTCCTTAGTCTTCTGAGAAATTAGAGGCGTTGGTGGGCTTTCTTGACTATAGTGTCGGCATGGGGGGATCAGGACAGGTTGTTGGTGATCTGAACACCTAAAAACTTGAAACTCTCAACCATTTCTACTTCGTCCCCGTTGATGTGGACAGGGGCATCACTCCCCATAAGGGCACCCCACTGCTGTTTCATTGCTGGAGGGTCTCCTATTGACCCTCCAGCTTTGAGAGAACAAAGAACAGGCCCTTTGGCCTTCCAAGCCCATGCTGATTATGATGCCCTAACTAAAAAAAAAACCTTCTACCCCCAACTCAGTCTGTATCCCTTTATTCCCTCCTTAATCATGTACCCATCCAGATGCCTCTTAAATGTTGCTTATGTGCCTGCTCCCACCACCTCCTCTGGCAGCGTGTTCCAGGCACCTACCACTCTTTGAGTGAAAAACGTCCCCCGCACATCTCCCTTAAACTTTCCCCCTTTCACCTTGAACTTGTGCCCCTTGCAATTGACACTTCCACCCTGGGAAAAAGCCTCTGACTATCCACCATGTCTATGTCTCTGATAATTTTGTAGACCTCTATCGGGTCTTCCCTCAGCCTCCATCTTCCCAGTGAAAACAATCCTAGTTTATTCAACCTCTCCCCATAGCCAACACCCTCGAGACCAGGCAACATCCTGGTGAACTCACCTGCCACCTTCAATTGAATGCCCTCTGAGGACCAGCTGACCGATTTGGGAGAATCACGTTGAGTAAGTGTTTTCCACACATTGCAAATTTATGACCCCAGTTTGAGCCTAACACCCAGTGTTCGGAAGGCCCCAGGGAAAATCCTGCCCTTAAAGCTGACACGGTCGAGTTTTTTAAAATGATGAAAGACAGGGTAAACAGTAGGGGGGATTTTTCACTCACGGGGGAATTCAAAGGTAGTGTCCATAAATACAGGAAAGCTATTAATCGAGGCAACAGTGAGAAGCAAGGAGAAATTCCTTTAGTCTGAGTGGTTACAATGTGGAACTCGCTACCGTGGAGGTGAGTCAAAAAAAACTTAGATGCTTTCAAAAGGGAACTAACAAGAATACAAGAGGAAAAAAGATGGAAAGATATGCTGAGGGCAGAGCTAAACGGACGGCACAGTGGCACAGTGGTTAGAACTGCTGCCTCACAGAACCAGGGACCCAGGTTCAATTCCCGGCTTGGGTGCCTGTGGGTGACTGTGCGGAGTTTGAACATTCTCCCCGTGTCTGCGTGGGTTTCCTCCGGGTGCTCCGGTTTCCTCCCACAGTCCGAAGGACATGCTAGTTAGGTGCATTGGCCATGCTAAATTCCCCCTCAGTCTACCCGGATAGGCCCCGGAGTGTGGCAGCAAGGGGATTTTCACAGCAGCTTCATTGCATTGTTAATGTAAGCCTACTTGTGACTCTAATAGATAAACTTTAATAAATGAGAAATCTCGGGGTACATGTTCATAGCTCCTTGAAAGTGGAGTCACAGGTGGACAGAGTGGTGAAGAAGGCATTCGGCATGTTTGGTTTCATCGATCAGAACATTGAATACAGTAGTTGGGACGTCTTGTTGAAGTTGTACAAGACATTGGTAAGGCCACACTTGGAATACTGTGTACAGTTCTGGTCACCCTATAATAGAAAGGATATTATTAAACTAGATAGAGTGCAGAAAAGATTTACTAGGATGCTACCGGGACTTGATGGATTGAGTTATAAGGAGAGGCTGGATAGACTGATTTTTTTCTCTGGAGCGTAGGAGGCTGAAGGGTGACCTTATAGAGGTCTATAAAATAAAATAATGAGAGGCACAGATCAGCGAGATAGTCAATATCTTTTCCCAAAGGTAGGGGAGTCTAAAACTAGAGGGCATAGGTTTAAGGTGAGAGGGGAGAGATACAAAAGTGTCCAGAGGGGCAATTTTTTCACAGAGGGTGGTGAGTGTCTGGAACAAGCTGCCAGAGGTAGTAGTAGAGGCGGTTACAATTTTATCTTTTAAAAAGCATTTTGATAGTTACACGGGTACGATGGGTATAGAGGGATATGGGCCAAATGCGGGCAATTGGGATTAGCTTAGGGGTTTTAAAAAAAAAGGGCGGCATGGACAAGTTGGGCCGAAGGGCCTGTTTCCATGCTGTAAACCTCTATGACTCTAAATGAGATAGAATGGACGTAAGCTGGTGTTCAGTATAAACAACAGCACAGACTGGTTGGACTGTTGGGTCCATGTTTGCGCTGTGCTTCCTATGTAATGTAATTTATTACAATGCAGTTAGTGGCTATAACTATCAAGATTTTATTATATAATTATAAATGATTGTCAATATTTATTATATAATTATAAATGATTGTCAATATTTATTATATAATTATAAATGATTGTCAATAATTATAGATATTGTATTGGAGTATTTGTGAGCTTTGTTGATCAGTGTGGAACTGACAATGTTTTGCAGTTTGATCGAGTCTGACCCATGGTGATTCTCTGTATTCTGCAGGTCATTCTGAAAGAGAAAGTGAAAGAGCTGAATTTACATGAGGTAAGGGAAAGGTTTTGTGTATTTTTTATCAGCGTTTCCTTGTAATTTGTTTCCTCCAGACTGATAGGCCTCTGCAGTGTCACTATCAGCCCAGTAGAGAGAGTGCACAGCAACATTGGAGACCGCTCGGACAGGATTTTCCGGCCGCACTCGCACCAAGACTGGAAAATCCCACCCGACGTCAACAGACCTTTGCATGGTCCTGTCCCGCCCGCTACGATTCCCGTGACGGGCGGAACGGAAAAATTCCTCCCTTCATCTTTGGATTTTTCTTGAGTCCTTGATTTGTTTTCT
Source organism: Mustelus asterias (assembly GCF_964213995.1). Lineage (NCBI taxonomy): Eukaryota > Metazoa > Chordata > Chondrichthyes > Carcharhiniformes > Triakidae > Mustelus > Mustelus asterias. The sequence goes on along the minus strand of NC_135801.1, from coordinate 177,572,173 downwards.
CCTGAATTCCCCACCTGATTTATTCCTGACCGTCTTGTATTTATCGACCGTACAAATGGAAATATTTTCATTATGTTGACCCTATTGTACCTTTTATCATTTTGAAAATCTTTACCAGGCCACCTCTTGGCCTTTTCCTTTCAGGAGAAATGAGAGTCTGTCCATTCTTTCCTGACAGTTATAACCTCTCAGTTCTGAGATCATACTTGTAAATCTTTACTGCACCTTTCTCCCATGCTTCTGTATCCTTTTCATAACATAGAGGCCAGAACTGTACACAGTACTCCACTTGCAGTCTAACCAAGGTACTATACTTAGCATCACTTCACTTATTTCTTCGTGTCACAAGTAGGCTTACATTAACACTGCAATGAAGCTACTGTGAAAATCCCCTAGTTGCCGCACTCCAGCGCCTGTTCGGGTACACTGAGGGAAAATTTAGCATGGCCAATGCGCCTAACCAGCACATCTTTCGGACTGTGGGAGGAAGCCAGAGCACCCAGAGGAAACCCACGAAGACACGGGGAGAAGGCGCAGATGCCACACAGACAGTAACCTAAGCTGGGAATCGAACCCGGGTCCCTGGCACTATGAGGCAGCAATGCTAACCACTGTGCCACCGTGCCGCCCAGCTTTGTTCTTCTGGAAGTAAAGTCCAGTGCTTGCACATTAGAGAGTGCTTCCATGCTTAGACTTGACAGGTTGTTGCAATGTTGCTTTGTAGGACATTCAGTTATGCTGGCTTGTTTGTGTAAATGCAGTATCATTAATTCCCATGGCCAATCGAGCAAAATTTCAGTTGTTATCTGTTGTATATTGGATAGATAGTTAGAGGCATGAGATAGTGGCACGAGGGAAGTCTAAACAAGCTGGGGTAGTCTGGGGAGGTCTGCGGTCAAGCCTCCCATTGAGCATGACCTGAAGGAGTCTATAATTGAAGACTGTAGAATTTGTTGGTGGACTGGATATCTTTGTCCACATTAGCCTTTCAACATTCTTTAAATTCACCAAATGGGTGCAATTCTCCGAACCAGGGGCTGAATTTAATTCCCTTGAAACTCTCTAGTCTCAAGTGCTGTCAACAGCGTCTAAAATTCTATTGTGCTGCTGTTGAATGGTGCAGTTAATTCACAGTTTGTTAATATTTCTCTTGTCAAATATTGCCTCGCCCTGCCTCACACGGAAGGCTCATTTGATGCTTGCGAAAGTGCAGACATTGTGCACCAAGACTCTTGCTCTCTTAGTCATAGACATCTTGGGGGTCACTGCTAATTTAAAATTCAATTCGAGTGATGCTCTTGAGCATTTGCCATTTCTTGGAGGATGATTTGTTGGACATGAGCTGCAGTATTGCAGCCAGGAAAATGAGAAGAGAGTTGTTTATTTATTAGTCACAAGTAGGTTTACATTAACACTGCAATGAAGTTACTGTGAAAATCCCCTAGTCGCCACACTCCGACGCCTGTTCAGGTACATTGAGGGAGAATTTAGCATGGCCAATGCACCTAACCAGCATGTCTTTCGGACTCTGGGAGGAAAGCAGAGCACCCAGAGGAAACCCACGCAGACACGGGGAGAACGTGCAGACTCTGCACAGACAGTGACACAAGCCGCAAATCGAACCCGGGTCCCTGACGCTGTGAGGCAACAGTGCTGACCACTGTGCCACCGTGCCACCCTCGTGGCATGATGGCACAGCCTCATCTGACCCCAGTCTTCACTGAGATAGGGCCTGTGGTGATTCCATTGGTGAGGATAGCTGGCAATGACTGGTGACTACACATTGATGCCGTAGTAACCCTTGCTGTTAGGGCACATCCCCTGACTAATGTGGGGGATCCGCAGAGTGACGTGCATACAATCACAGCTCCCTGCACCATGGGACTCCTGCCAGCCTGGCAAAGCCACGTGCCTGCTCCCCCTCTGCTGAGAGAACTCGTCCGATCTTCACTTTAACCAAGAGCAGTGCCTGAACCAGCTATGTGTCAGCAAGAAGGTGGCATAGTGTTTATAGGGGAAATGAAGAAGGTTCACAAGGATGATCCCAGGAATGAAAGGTTTGATGTATGAGGAGCATTTGAGACTCTGGGTCTGTACTCGATGGAGTTTAGAAGGGTGAGGGAGGATCTCATTGAAACATACAGAATACTGAAAGGCCTGGATAGTGTGGACGTGGGGAAGATGTTAGTAGGAGAGACTAGGATCCCAGGGTACAGCCTCAGAGTAAAGGATGACCCTTTAGAACTGAGATTAGGAGGAATTTCTTCAACCAGAGGGTGGTGAATCTGTGGAATTCATTGCCACAGAAAGCTGTGGAGGCCAAGTCATTGAGTGTATTTAAGACAGAGAGAGATAGGTTCTTGATTAATAAGGGGATCAAAAGTTATGGGGAAAAAGTAGGAGAATGGGGATGAGAAAAATATCAGCCAAGATTGAATGGTGGAGCAGACTCGATGGGCCGAGTGGCCTAATTCTGCTCCTATACCTTATGGTCTTATTTAGCTGGACACGTGATGTTCAAATGGATAGATTGTGTGCTAGATTGCATGTGATTTTAGATGTTGATTGATTTTATGCTCTGCCCACTGTGGGTGCTTCCATTGTATTCATGGCATGCCCATAATAACACAGGAAATAGGAGCTGGAGTGGACCATATGGCCCATCGAGCCTGCTCCACCACTCAATACAATCATGTCTGATCTTGGGCTTCAGCCCCATTTTCCTGCCCACTCCCCATATTCCTTAATTCCCTGAGAAGCCACAAATCTGCCAATCTCAGCCTTGAACGATGGAGCATCCACACCCCTCTGGGGCAGAGAATTCCAAAGGTTCACAACCCTCTGAAAGAAATAATTTTTCCTCATCTCAGCCTGAAGTGATTGGCCTTGTATCCTGAGACTGTGTTTGAGATTCCCTGAACAGCAGAAACAGTCTCAGCATCCGCCCTATCAGGCCTCTTCAAAATTCTGTAGCCTTTGGAGTTCCATCAGGGTCAACACGATGAAACCAAATTCACAGCCTATATTTGTGATGCAATAATGTGGCTACTTTCGTCTTGGAGTTGTGTGATGATTCCTTTCAGGAATGTTGTTCTGGATGTTGCTGAGCTATTTGGTCATGCATCATTCTCGGTGATGTTGTAATTTCAAGCCTGGTACTTCACAGAAATACAGAATTGTTACAGTGCAATAGGAGGCCATTTGGCCCATCATCTTATGTTTGAGTTATAAGGAGAGGCGGTATATTCTGGGACTTTTTTCTCTGGACTGTAGGAGGCTGAGGGGTGATCTTATAGAGGTCTATAAAATAATGGGGGGCATAGATCAGCTAGATAGTCAATATCTTTTCCCAAAGGGAGGGGAGTCTAAAACTAGAGGGCATAGGTTTAAGGTGAGAGGGGAGAGATACAAAAGGATCCAGAGGGGCAATTTTTTCACACAGAGGGTGGTGGGTATCTGGAACTAGCTGCCAGAGGTAATAGTAGAGGCGGGTACAATTTTGTCTTTTAAAAAGCGTTTAGACAGTTACATGGGTAAGATGGGTATAGAGGGATATGGGCCAAATGCAGGCAATTGGAACTAGCTTAGGGGTTTAATAAAAAAGGCGGCATGGACAAGTTGGGCTGAAGGGCCTGTTTCCATGCTGTAAACCCCTATGACTCTTTGACTCTATGTCCCCACTGGCTGTCCTACTGAGTATTATGACTGAGTGCCATTCCCCTTCCTTTTTCGGCGTACCCCTGCACATTGTATCTATTCAAATAATCATCTAATGTCATATTGAATGTCACGATTGAACCTGCCACCACAACACTTCCAGGCAATGCATTCCAGACCTGAAGCACTCATGCGAAAATGTTCTTTTTTAATCTGTGCCCTCTCATTCTTGATCCTTTTATGAGCATCCAAAGCTGTACACAATTTTCCAGCTGCGGTCTAACTAGTATCTTGTGTAAGTTCAGAATAACCTTGCTCTTGTACTCTATGCCCCTATTAATAAAGCCAAGAGTAATATATGGTTTATTAACTGCTCTTTCACCTGTCCCGCCAGTATTTTATCTTGTCTCTCCATGTTCTTCCAACTAAAATGCATCACCTCACACTTCTCCACATTGAACTCCATCTGCCACCTATCTGCCCACTTCACCAACTTGTCAATGGCCTTCTAAAATTACAAACTATATTTTTCACAGTTTACAATACTTCCAAGTTTTGTATCATTCGCAATTGTCCCTTCCACACCAAGATCAAGATCATTCATATATACCAGGAAAAGCAAGGGTCCCAATACCATCCCTGAGGAACACCGCTACAAACCTTCCTCCAGCCTGAAAAATATGCATTGATCATTACTCTCTGCTTCCTATTATTGAGCCAATTTTGCATCCATGTTGCTACTGTCCCTTTTATTCCATGACTTTTCTCACAAATCTGTTGTGTGATATTGTATTGAATCCCCTTTGAAAGCCCATGTACACAACATTACCCTCATCAACCCTCTCTGTCAACTCTTCAAAAACCTCAGAAGGTTCGTTAAACACAATTTTCCCTTTAGAAATCCATGCTGGCTCTTCCTAATCAACCCACATTTTTCCACATGACGACTAATTCTATTCCGAATAATTGTTTCTGGAAGCTTGCCCACCGCTGATGTTAAACTGAGTGGTCTTTAATTGCTGGGACTATCCTTACAACCTGTTTTGGACAAGAGCATAACATTTGCAATTCTCCAGTCCTCTGGCACCTCCCCTGAGTCTAGATAAGGCTGGAAGATTATGGCCAGAGCCCCTGCAATTTCCATTCTCAGTTCCTTCAATACCGTTGGATGCACCCCATCCAGTCCCAGTGCCTTGTCAACTTTCAGCACTAACAGTTTATTCAACACTTCCTCCTTATCAGTTCTGAACCCTTCTCAGGACAGAGATTTCTCTTCTGTCCCCATGGCCTGGCTGGCATCTACCTCCTCGGTCAACTTTAATTAAAGCTTATCTGCTTAATCATTAATTTAGCAATGAGTCAGAGACTAATATAGGACTCGACTGAAATACTTATGTGTGCAATCCTACTACACCGGTATGTTTTGATTGCACTATCAGGGGAGGCGATGGCCTAGTGGTATTATCGCTAGACTACTAATCCAGAAATTCAGCTAATGTTCTGGGGACCCGGGTTCGAATCCCACCATTTGAATTCAATAAAAAATATCCGGAATTAAGAATCTACTGATGACCATGAAACCATTGTCGATTGTCAGAAAAACCCATCTGATTCACTAATGTCCTTTAGGGAAGGAAATCTGCCGTCCTTACCTGGTCTGGCCTACATGTGACTCCAGAGCCACAGCAATGTGGTTGACTCTCAACTGCCCTCTGAACAAGGGCAACGAGGGATGGGCAATAAATGCTGGCCCAGCCAGTGATGCCCATGCCCCACAAATGAATTTTTAAAATGCTGACAACCACGGACAACAGTGAATTAATGGACGAGACCTTATTATAATTGCAGATACATTTAAGTAATGTTCACAGTACAATTTGCTCTTCCAAGTCTGTCCTTCAGATAATAAGTCATGCTCCTATCTGTCTTTGCAAAGGGGGAAGAGAAAAACGTGCATTCCTATAGCACCTTCCTTCACATGTCCCAACGTGCTTTATAGCAAATTTTGGAAGTGTACACTGTCGTAATGCAGGGACTTCAGCAACCAATTGGCACGCAGCAAGCTATTACTTATTTATTCACGAGATGTAGGTGTCGCAGGTTAGACCAGCATTAATTGCCCATCCCTAATTGCCCTCGAGAAGGTGGTGGTGAGCTGCCTTCTTGAACCACTGCAGTCTATTTGGTATAGCTATACCCAAAGCGCTTATATGGAGGGAGTTCCATGATTTTGACCCAGTGACAGTGAAGGAACAGTGATATATTTCCAAGTCAGGCTGGTGAGTGGCTTGGAAAGGAACTTGTAGGTGGCAGTGGTGTTCCCAGGTGCCTGCTGCTCTTGTCTTTCTAGATGGTACAGATTGAGGGTTTGGAAGGTGCTGCCAAAAGAGTTGCTGCAGTGCTTCTTATAAATTGCACACATTGATGCCATAGTGCTAGAGGGAATGACTGTTTAAGGTCATGGATGGGGTGCAAATCCAGCAGGCTGCTTTGTCCTGGCTGGCGTTGAGCTCCTTGTGCTGTACTCATCCAGGCAATTGGGAGAACTCCTGACACGTGCCTTGTAGAAGATGGATGGGTTTTAGGGAGTCAGGAGGTGAGATACTCACCTCAGATTAGAGTTCCCCATCTTTGATCTGCTGTTGTTATCACAGTATTGATATGGCTGGTCCAGCTCAGCTTCTGGTCAATGGTAACTCCCACGGAGGTTGATGGTGGGGTATTCAACAATGGCAGTGCCATTGAATGTCAAGGGGAGATGACTAGATTCTTGTTGGAGATGGTCATTGACTGGCACTTGTATGGAGCGAATGTCTCTTGTCACTTTGCAGCTCAAAGTTAACTTGTGTTAACGCTGGCAGTTTGATTATTATTGATGCTTATGGGATTTCCACTGAATTGTTTTTATTCATTGGTGGGACATGTGTGTCACTGGCAGGTCAGTATTTATTGCCCATCCTTGAAGGCAGTTGAGAATCAATCGCATTGCTGTGGCTCTGGAGTCACATGGAGGGCAGACCAGGTAAGGATGGCATACTTCCTTCCCTAAAGGACATTAGTGAACCAGATAGGTTTTTCTGACAATCGACAATGGTTTCTTGGTCGTCAGTAGGTTCTTAATTCCAGATTTTTTTTATTGAATTCAAATTCCATCATCTGCCGTGGCGGGATTCGAACCCGAGTCCCCAGAACATTAGCTGAGTTCCTGGATTAATAGTCTAGCGGTAATACCACTAGGCCATTGCCTCCCTCCTATGGATAAAGGCCAAGTGGTCTCTCTCTGCTGTGCATTTGATGTACTGCGGTGTAGTAACCTAGGTGCTGTGCCAACATTTTCATCACAATTTGTTATTGAAGTCACAAGTTTAACTTCAGAATTTGTCAACTTGCAGCAGCACCCTTACTGTCACAGCCCAGAACTGGAGTGCGTCTCTGCTGATCAGTGTGAAATCAGATCTTTAGCTCTCTCAGCCTTTCCAGAAACTTCCATTGTAAACAGCATCGCTGCTTCCCTGGCAAGCCAGCTTCTCAGGACATTTCTGGTGAGCTATTTAACATGGCTTCCTTAAAGGACATGAACATGAAGTCATTGTGAATGAACATCCGAATCCATCGGAATCCACCCAGTGACTCCACGGGGAAGAGTATTTCACCCCAGCATAGTGGTGGGTAAACTGCGGCCTGGCCGGGGGGGGTCACATATGGTCCACCTGAGTTCTGAGTGGGGCCCACGAGATATTTCATTGACTGTTGTCCACGTACAAGGGTTGTGACATTCTGCCGATTTGCATCCACGTGTTTTTTTTTCCTACCGGTATGACTAATGTACGTAAAGCAAGGGCGAGTAATGCGAGGTGCATTGACCCGTGAGAGCCACACACTCCCTCTGCGCCCAAAGTGTAAATATATCTCTTTGTTACATTTGAAGTTGATGATCGTCCTATTAACATATAAATGATTAAGTATTTTCTATAACCCATTGTGAAATCTTTTTGATTTGATTTGATTTATTATTGCCGTGTGTATTAGTACACAGTGAAAGTTATTGTTTCTTGCGCGCTATACAGACAAAGCATATCGAGAATTCACTAAAGAAATGGTTAAGATGCAGGAAACTCTTCCGAAACCTCAGTGTCGGGGAACTAGCAGGGTGAATACGTGGGGTTACAGGGAAAGGGCCTGGATGGGATAGTTATCAATGCATCTGCAGAAACTTTTCAGTGGCCTGTATTTGTCGAGGAATTGAATATTCTGACCGGGATTCTCCTAAAACAAAACTAATTCCCCAACGGGCAGGGAAACGGGAGAATTTCCCGCCCATTTCTTCGGGTGTACTTACCGGAATGAATCTCTGACACTGTGCATCACAGAGTGCCTCGGAATGATTCACGCTGTGGTGGGCAGAGCCTATTGCTGCCCAAGAAGCCGGCAGCATAGCGCTGAGTGCGCCACTGCGCGTGCGCCGATCTGTCAGCGCTGAGATCAGCACATGCGCACTGGCCCTTCCATCGCCGGCCACCCTATTGGTGGCCTCCGATTGCTGACCTTCCCCGGAACACCCCCTGATCACTGGCCTTCCTAAAGCCCATCCCCCCCCCACCCTGATTGCTGGCCTACCAGACCACCCCCCCTCACCCCCAGGACAGCCCCAATCTCCCTCCCCCTGGGTCAGCCGCGATCTACACCGCCGTGATGGCCAGCCCCGACAGCCCCCCCAACCCCATGGCCAGCCCTGACCACCCCCCTCCCATGACCTCATGGCCAGCCCTGACCCCACCCCGCCCCCGATGACCAGCCTCCATGACCCTCCTCCCTCCCTCTCCTACCGATCCCAATGCAGAGTGGCAGCGGGTCCTCCCACTCCCCCCACTGATCACCCCCAATAGGCCCTGCCCCCCAATAGGTCCCCCTCCATATTCCCTGTCCCCTCTGCCTCCCCCTCCCCTAGGCACTACCTGGTGCCTGCTAGACACTGCCAGGGTGTCCAGTTAGCAGTGCCAGTATGTGCCTTGGGCAGTGCCAGGGTGCAAGGCTGGCACTGCCAGGCTGGCATTACTCCTGGACTTGAGCCTCAGTCAAAACCTCAGATGACAAGGGGATGAAGCTTTTCTTCCATTCCTCACAAAATCAGAAAGATGTCCGAAAGCTGTTATCATGCTCGAAAAAAGTTAAGCAAGACTCGAGCTGCCCCGACAGCGTTTCAGGTGGTGAATCGAACCCTGTTCCGGCCTCACAAGGTGCTACAATTGAAAGCCAATGTTCTGTGTAAGTTTGTTCAGAGCACTGGCAGCAGAGATTGAGTCACTGCTTTCCTATCTGACCCTCTCCAGAACCCTGAAGCTTTGCTCACAGGTGTTGCAGCTTAGCATCATGTGCTGAACCAGCGGGCACCTGTCCATGGTGAAATTTCAGACCAGTCATTCAGTAACCCAACACTTTCTTCCAACACCCCTGTGCTTCTCTCAGCTGTGGGGGCTCAATCTCTAAGGCTTCGTCCTTATTACACTCTGTTCTTAAGCAGGCTAATATGCAAACCAAGATATCCAAAAGTATCTCGTATTTGGAATACCATACAGCAAAACACAGGAGTGGACTCACAACCTCACGTCACTGCAAGTAGAGAGTGGGCAGATCCCAACCGGAGAATATGAGAACACGGTTACCAAAGCCTTTCTTAGGTGTCTCCAGGTCATCATTAACAACACTCAAGAAGCTCGATACCATTCAGGACAAAGCTTAATTGCTACCCCTTCCACAAACATGCAATCCCTCCACTACCGACGAACGGTGGCAGCAATGTCTGCCAGCTACAAGATGCCCTGTAGGATCTCACCAAGGTTCCTTAGGTAGCATCTTCCAAATCCATGACCACTACCATCTAAAAGGACAAGGGCATCTGATGCCTGGGAACACCACCACCTGGAAGTTCCCCTCCCAGTCACTCACCGTCCTGACTTGGAAATATATTGCTGTTCCTTCGCTGTCGCTGTGGAACTCCCTCTCTAACAGCACTGTGGGTACTTCAGGGACAGCAGCAACTCAAAAAGGCAGCTCACCACCATCTTCTGAAGGACAACTAGGAATGGGCAGTAAGCGCTGGCCCAGCCAGTGATGCCCACGTCCCATAACAAAAAAATTAAATTTAAAAAACTTGCATTTGCATAGCGCTTTTCACAACCATGGCCATCTTAAAGCATTCCACACCCAGTGAAATACTCTTGAGCTGTTGTAATGTAGGAAACACAGTAGCTAATGATAGTGAAGAGAGTAACACTGGTAAGGATTGCAGACTAGACCATAATCTACCAGTTTCTGTGGCCAGGCAGAGAAGCATGGAGTTCTGTTACTCTTTCTTCATCTGGTAATGTGAAAAAAAACAGATTCAACAGGGCTATGGACTGTTCTTGGCACAGAACTTTAGTACATAACTGCAGTCACCACACCCTGTTACAAAAAATGATTTGCCATGTGAAGTACTTGCAGCTAATTTTGACAGTATGCTATTGTCACAGATTCAACAGCTGTCCAACCTTAAGAGTGGAAAATGCAGACAAAATGGCAAGAACTTAGATTACTTCATGGGCAGCACGTTGGCACAGTGGTTAGCACTGCTGCCCTCACAGTGCCAGGGACCTGGGTTCAATTCCCGGCTTGGATCACTGTCGGTGCGGAGTCTGCACATTCTCCCCATGTCTGCGTGGGTTTGCTCCGGGTGCTCCGGTTTCCTCCCACAGTCCGAAAGATGTGTTTGTTAGGTGCATTGGCCATGCTAAATTCTCTCTCTGTACCTGAACAGGCGCCTGAGTGTGGCGACTAGGGGATTTTCACAGTAACTTCATTTCAGTGTTAATGTAAACCTACTTGTGACACTAATAAATAAACTTTAGCTTATGTAGCAGCACCTTTCCAATTTTCAGGCAGTTCCAATTCGCTTCCCTGTGAATGAATCACTGTAGAAGTACAGCCATCGCTGCTAAGTGGGTGAACTTAGCAATGACTTTACACACTGTAAGGTTCCACAAACACAATATGATGTTCAGGACCCAACTCATTCAGTAACCAAAGCTGTAAATTCTTTTTTTATTAATTTATGGCACATGGGTTTCGCTGACGGGCCAGCATTCATTGTCCATCCCGAGTTGTCCTTGAAACTGATTGACATGCTGGGCCATTTCAGAGGGTAGCTGAGAGTCAACCACATTGCTGTGGTTCTGGAGTCACATGTAGGCCAAACCAGGTAAGGATGGCAGATTTACTCCCTTAAAGGACATTAATGAACCAAATGGGTTTTTTCTGACAATCGACAATGGTTTCATGGTCATCAGTAGATTCTTAATTCCAGATATTTTTTTATTGAATTCAAATTTCACCATTTGCTATGGTGGGATTCGAACCCGGATCCCCAGAACATTACCTGAATTCTGGATTAATCATCTAGTGATAATACCACTAGGCCATTGCCTCCCCCTATTGGCCCTCCAGCCTCAGGAGCACCCCCCCTCCCCCAACCTACTGTCTTTCATTGGAACTGAACACACTCCCTGGTTGCTAACTGGTCAACTCATTAAAAAGTTGTATTGGACATTAGGTGCGAGGCCAGTACTTGGAAATTTGCCCAACACCAGAACTACAATCCAGCCCATTATGACTGTTTCTCTCTCGGCAGATGCTGCCTGACCTGCTGGGTGTTTCCAGCAATTCCTGGTTTCATCTGAGCTTCCAGCAGGCGTAGTATTTTGCTCTTTAGTGATACTGTGTAAGCATGACCGTGGTGTCGGAGCTCTGTGTAAGCTTTGACATCCGCCACATCATTGGCTCTTTCTTTGCAGCCCGGCATAGTAGGTCTCCCTCATTTAGTTCTCCAGTCCCACACTATGTAGTTGGTTCTTGATACCCTCTGAAGCGCCTCGCAAATGCTTCAGTGGCAAAGCAATTGCTTTTAAAAAGGCCCATTGCTTTCTTCTCAGGGCAACTAATGAAACATAGAATCCCCACAGTACACAAGGAGGCCATCCGGAACATTGAGCCTGCACCCACCCAGGGCCTATCCCCGTAACCCCTGCTATTTACCCCGCCAATCCCTCTGACACTAAGAGACAATTTAGCATGGCCAATCAACCTAACACGCACATCTTTGGAGGAAACCTGAGCAACCGGAGGAAACCCACGCAGACACACGGAGAATGTGCAAACTCCACACAGAAAGTGACCCAAGGCTGGCATTGAACCAGGGTCCCTGGTGCTGGGAGGCAGCAGTGCTGACCACTGTGTAACCGTGCTGCCAAACAGTGGACAATAAATGTGTCCTCATCAACATTGCCTGTATCCCAAGACCAAATCTAAGACTGACCAGATTGTGGGTTTGGTCTTGTTTGTTGTGTGAGGAATGGTTTGTGGTTAAGTGAGGGCCTCGGCCCTGTGAGCTGGTGAGATATTTACAGCAAGTCGACAGGTTGAGTTGACATTTTTGGCAATCTGCTATGACTGCAGCGATACCCACTAGTCTAGGGTTTCACCCTCACATCAGCTGATTTCACAGTAACTTCATTGCAGTGTTAATGTAAGACTTACTTGTGACTAATAAATAAACTTACTTTGATACAAGACCTTGTATTTTTGTTGGGCAGCGGGTCCTTGGGCTGTGAATGAAATGATGCCTCTGGGGTGCCTTCTGCTGAGGGCAGGTTTATTCGTGCATTGTTACTTTGTATTTGTGGTCACTACATCGAGGACAGTGTGCTTTGTTATTCTGCCATTGTACCTTCCACTTGGCTGGGCAAAGTGTCATCAAATGAATGTTTAATACATGCATCCGCCTCACTTTTGTCTTGGCAATGTGGGTTGGGAAGGAAGTGACCTCATAACAGCTACTGCTGTTGAAATATCATTGCCTGATAAAAACACAGGAGGTGTTGACACGGTGAATACTCTGCAGTCGCTGGGAAAGAACCTATCAGTGCTCAGTGCCCCATTCCCCCAAATATCTATCCGAATATCCCCGGAGACTTTTCCACACCATCTTGCTCCATTGCCAACTTGGGTTGCCTGTTCTTCATCACCCAATGTTTGCTAATCTTTCCACTGTTTGCTGGTTCTATTGATAAAGTACAGCATGTACATTGGGACTGAGCTCAGTCTATCCTGCTTCTCCCAGTAGACTAAAATTAGAAGATCTGCATTTTATTTCAGTAAATTAACTGGGATGGAGATTACAGGCTGTGATACAAAACAAGTGGCAATGGAGAGTCGGCCATTATATACCCCACCCAATAGCCTGTTCCATTGGAGGTAATGGGGGGGGTTATGGTGAGGTGAGGGGGATGTTGCCTGCCTGCCGGTTGGAGAGGCAGCGAGACACCCCCATTGCCACCTTGGAGAGGGCCACCCAAACCACAAGCCCGCCAGCCAAGAGGGCGACAGGCTCTTCCCTGGGATCAGGGCTCGCCTACCGAGAGCTGACAGCCAATCAGAATCCAGCGGCTGTTGTTTATTGCTCAGCAGCGCCACTAGGGCAGCAGTGGTAACTTCCGGAATGACACAAGGCTATGGGTCGTGCTGGTAGATGGGATTAGGTGGGAGTTCAGGTGTTTCTCGCGTGTCGGTACAGACTCAATGGGCCAAAGGGCCTCTTCTGCACTCTATGATTCTATCCGGAGGCCTCGGAGCACGAAACCAGCCAGGCCAGAGTTCTGTAATAGTGGGAGGGCTTTCAGTGGGTCAGGGTGCAGTTAGGGGCTCGGCAGCAAGGAAATTGGGGAGGTGGTTCTCAGCGCCCCCCCACTTCCCAATCCCAAGTGCCTTTGAATGCCTCTAAAGGATGTAACCCCCCCTCCCCCCACCATCATACCCCTTCACACACACACACACGCGCACACACACAAAGCCCCAGGTGACAAAACTTTAATTGTCAGGCCCCCAATGTGGTGACCAGCCTGCCTGCACCATTCATTGTCATTTAAGGGCCCCATTGACAGCGGGATGGGTAAGCTGACCAAGGGCCTTCCTTCCCCAGAGTTAATCAGGTTGGAGGCCGGAGGGTGATAGGGTGCTCACCTGCCACCTGAATAAATGCCCTCCCTGCCTCCAAACATGTCATTAGAATGGGCAGAAGATACCGCCATTGACTTCAGGAACAGGATGTACAACATTCGGCCAATATGAGATGAATTTCTACCCTTTATGTTTATGCATTCTTCAGTCTAGCCACTATAGTTGACCTCCTTAATTCTGGGCTAGATGAGCAGGGTTAAACCATCCTGATAACTATCCGGTGACCAGTGCTGGAAAATCCCCAATGTATGGGCGTTGGTGAGGGTAGGTTTGAGCTCAGTTCCAGTCCCTCCCCCACTGTGAAGAATGACAACTTGAATGAGGTGCTGGCACCCTACCCCAGCGTGACCCAGTGCCTCTTGGGGAAGAGGGAAGAAAGGAAAGAATGTCGCATGGGAGGAAGGGAGGAGGTGGAGAAATAGAAAGATAATTTCTAGCTGAGAATTGAAGGCCAGTCGCAGTAGTGGCTGGTCAAGGAGATTGCAATGTCTCTCATCAGGCGCGGTAACAAAACCCCCATGAAAGTTCCCTCCGGCCACAGAGACCCGCTCGATGGAAGTGTGGATTTTAGCTCCAAATTCCTCAATTCCTTTGAAAAGAGATTTTTAGGAAAATATATCCTTTTCATTTTCATTCTCCAGACTGATTCCAGGGAGAAAAGCGTTGACGTATGAGGAGAGATTCAACAGTTTGGGCTTGTACTCGCTGGAGTTTAGAAGGATGCGTGGGGGTCAGATCGAGGTCTATAGAATTTTAAAAGGGATTGATAAAGTAAATGCAGACACAGAGGGTGGTGGGTGCCTGGAACTCGCTGCCGGGGGAGGTAGTGGAAGCGGATATGATAGTGACTTTTAAGGGGCGTCTTGACAAATACATTAATAGGATGGGAATAGAGGGATATGGTCGCCGGCAGGATAGGGGGTTTTAGTTAAGTCGGGCAGCATGGTCGGTGCAGGCTTGGAGGGTCGAAGGGCCTGTTCCTGTGCTGTAATTTTCTTTGTTATTTGTTCTTTGTTCAAATGTTTCCTCTTTTGGGGCAGTCTGAAACAAAAGGTCACAGGTAAAGGTTGAGAGGCGGTCAATTTAAAACTGAGATGAAGAGGAACTACTTCTCACAGAGGGTGGTGAATTTGTGGAACTCGCTGCCCCATCGCGCGGTGGAGTCTGAATCATTGAATGGTTTCAAGAGGGAGATAGATATATTTAGAACACAGAAAAACTACAGCACAACCAGGCCCTTCGGCCCACAAGTTGCGCCGGTCATGTCCCTACCTACCTAGGCCTATACATAGGCTTACCTATAACCCTCAATCCTATTAAGTCCCATGTACTCATCCAGAAGTCTCTTAAAAGACCCTATCGAGTTTGCCT
The DNA here is from genome assembly GCF_964213995.1 of Mustelus asterias. Taxonomy (NCBI): domain Eukaryota; kingdom Metazoa; phylum Chordata; class Chondrichthyes; order Carcharhiniformes; family Triakidae; genus Mustelus; species Mustelus asterias. The sequence continues at coordinate 177,557,095 of NC_135801.1, read as the reverse complement.
CCACCACCATTGACGGCAGCAGATTCCACTCATCCACCACCCTCTGATGGAAAAACTTACCCCGACATCTCCTCTTTACCTACTCCCCAGCACCATAAACCTGTGTCCTCTCGTAGCAGCCATTTCAGCCCTGGGAAAAAGCCTCTGAGAATCCACCTGATCTATACCTCTCAACATCTTGTACACCTCTATCAGGTCACCTCTCATCCTTCGTCTCTCCAAGGAGAAAAGACCGAGCTCCCTCAACTTATCCTCATAAGGCATGCCACCCAATCCAGGCAACATCCTTGTAAATCTTCTCTGCACCCTTTCAATCATTTCTACATCCTTCCTGTAATGAGGCGACCAGCACTGAGCACAGTACTCTAAGTGGGGTCTGACGAGGGTCTTATAAAGCTGCATCATTATCTCCCGACTCCTAAACTCAATCCCTCGATTGATGAAGGCCAGCACACCATACGCCTTCTTAACCACCTCCTCTACCTGCGATGCCGATTTAAGAGTCCTATGGACCCGGACCCCAAGGTCCTTCTGATCCTCGACACTGCTAAGAGTCTTACCCTTGGTATTATACTCCTTCATCCCATTTGACCTGCCAAAATGTACCACTACACATTTATCCGGGTTGAAGTCCATCTGCCACTTCTCCATCCAGTCTTGCATCCTATCTATGTCACGCTGCAGCTTCTGACATCCCTCCAACCTATCCACAACACCACCAACCTTCGTGTCGTCGGCAAACTTACCAAACTTAAATTTCTAATTTAAAAAAAGGATAAGGGGATATGGGGAACAGGGGGGAGATGGATTTGAGATCAGGGAGGGATCAGCCATGATCTGATTGAATGGCGGAGCAGGCTTGAAGGGCTGAATTTGCCTACTTCTGCTCCTAATTCCTATGTTCCCGTGTTTTGACATATGATTAACCTGAGCGGGTGCAGGTTTGAAGAGGTTCCACAAACTCAAACAAGGGAATGATTCAGTTCCCCATTAACCTATTGAGTAGAAGTTACCGTGGGCTTTCCCCAGACTGTACTTCATATTATTTCTGCATCGTGCTCAGGGTAAGTGGAGACTGTGCAGCAAGTCGAGCTGCTTAGCCTGTTTACCCGCTGGCCTTTGAGAAATGGATCACCGACTATTTTTAGAATGTCTTCCAAAGATTTCACCACTAAAGGAAGTGTGCGGTGTCTGAGAGGTGACACTGTAAACCCAACCTGCCAAGGAATGTTTTGGAAATTCAATAGTTCTTTTATTTAAAGCAAAGGTGAAATTTCTTGATTTTGATTTTAGTTTCGGAGCTGTTGTACCTGTTAATTCTCAGATACTTTCGACCAGTTTGCTTACTCTAAGGTTTTACCCCAGTGTCCTTATTTGCAAGATGGACAAAGGACATACACACGTAAAGGTTCAACAAGTTTATTAATAATAACACTATTAACCCTTAAATTACCCACATAAAACAAGAGGATACCCCAGATTCAAGTATACTACCCGTAAAGATGGTTTGGTTAAACTGAAGGCTCGATTCTCTGAGTCCCTCTGGTCCACTGTCACGAAGGTGAATCTCGATGGCAGCTTCTTCCTTCCTTCCTTCTCTGGTCAGTCTTCCGGATGGTCAAGGTCGCTTCCCTCGTCGAGTCTTCACTGCTGGTCTGTCTGAAAATGTGTCCCTTTATTCCCCTGCCTGCTTGCCTTTCCAGAAACTTCTCTGGCTTCCGACCAATGAGGTCCCAGGAGGGGGTTCCAATACCCTGTGGGTTTCTTGATGTCTGCCTGACAGGACACCAGGGTCCGTCCCCCAGGTGTCCATCTCCATGCTGTTGCTTACATGTAACCTGTTATCAGATAAGCTAACTGCAGGAACATAAGAACATAAGAAATAGGAGCAGGAGTAGGCCATCTAGCCCCTCGAGCCTGCCCCGCCATTCAATAAGATCATGGCTGATCTGAAGTGGATCAGTTCCACTTACCCGCCTGATCCCTATAACCCCTAATTCCCTTACCGATCAGGAATCCATCTATCCATGATTTAAACATATTCAACGAGGTAGCCTCCACCACTTCAATGGGCAGAGAATTCCAGAGATTCACCACCCTCTGAGAGAAGAAGTTCCTCCTCAACTCTGTCCTAAACCGACCCCCTTTATTTTGAGGCTATGCCCTCTAGTTCTAGTTTCCTTTCTAAGTGGAAAGAATCTCTCCACCTCTACCCTATCCAGCCCCTTCATTATCTTATAGGTCTCTATAAGATCCCCCCTCAGCCTTCTAAATTCCAACGAGTACAAACCCAATCTGCTCAGTCTCTCCTCATAATCAACACCCCTCATCTCTGATATCAACCTGGTGAACCTTCTCTGCACTCCCTCCAAGACCAATATATCCTTCCGCAAATAAGGGGACCAATACTGCACACAGTATTCCAGCTGCGGCCTCACCAATGCCCTGGACAGATGCAGCAAGACATCTCTGCTTTTATATTCTATCCCCCTTGCGATATAGGCCAACATCCCATTTGCCTTCTTGATCACCTGTTGCACCTGCAGACTGGGTTTTTGCGTCTCATGCACAAGGACCCCCAGGTCCCTCTGCACAGCAGCATGTTGTAATTCCTTTCCATTTTGATAATAATCCAATTTGCTATTATTTCTTCCAAAGTGAATAACCTCGCATTTGTTAACGTTATACTCCATCTGCCAGATCCTCGCCCACTCACTCAGCCTGTCCAAATCTCTCTGCAGACCTTCTATGCCCTCCACACGATTCACTTTTCCACTTATCTTTGTGTCGTCTGCAAACTTTGTTACCCTACACTCAGTCCCCTCCTCCAGATCGTCTATATAAATGGTAAATAGTTGAGGCCCCAGTACCGATCCCTGCGGCACGCCACTAGTTACCATCCACCAACCAGAAAAGCACCCATTTATTCCGACTCTCTGCTTCCTGTCGGATAGCCAATCCCCAATCCACGCTAACACCCTACCCCCAACTCCGTGTGACCCAATCTTCTTCAGCAACCTTTTGTGAGGAACTCTCAGTGACAGAAAGTCTGGCCCGATCTGGGCTTCTAACAATAGGCCGGTGCATTTCAATGGGGTACAATGATCTCCTGCTAAGTATCAGTAGAGTGCAACGACCTTTGATGGGTGGTTGATGGGTCAGGCACAGACACGTTTGTGTACATAGAACATAGAAAAAATACAGCACAAACAGGCCCTTCGGCTCACAAGTTGCGCCGGTCATGTCCCTACCTACCTAGGCTTATATATAGGCCTACCTATAACCCTCAATCCTATTAAGTCCCATGTACTCATCCAGAAGTCTCTTAAAAGACCCTATCGAGTTTGCCTCCACCACCACTGACGGCAGCAGATTCCACTCACCCACCACCCTCTGAGTGAAAAACTTACCCCTGACATCTCCTCTTTACCTACTCCCCAGCACCTTAAACCTGTGTCCTCACGTAGCAGCCATTTCAGCCCTGGGAAAAAGCCTCCGAGAATCCACCCGATCTATATCTCTCAACATCTTGTACACCTTTATCAGGTCACCTCTCATCCTTCGTCTCTCCAAGGAGAAAAGACCGAGCTCCCTCACCTATCCTCATAAGGCATGCCACCCAATCCAGGCAACATCCTTGTAAATCTCCTCTGCACCCTTTCAATCATTTCCACATCCCTCCTGTAATGAGGCCACCAGAACTGAGCACAGTACTCCAAGTGGGGTCTGACGAGGGTCTTATATAGCTGCGTCATTATCCCCGGACTCCTAAACTCAATCCCTCTATTGATAAAGGCCAGCACACCATACGCCTTCTTAACCATCTCCTCCACCTGCGGGGCCGATTTTAGAGTCCTATGGACCCGAACCCCAAGGTCCTTCTGATCCTCTACAGTACTAAGAGTCTTTCCCTTTATATTGTACTCCTTCATCCCATTTGACCTGCCAAAATGGACCACTACGCATTTATCTGGGTTGAAGTCCATCTGTCACTTCTCCGCCCAGTCTTGCATCCTATCTATGTCCCTTTGTAACTTCTGACATCCCTCCAGACTATCCACAACCCCACCAACCTTCGTGTCGTCGGCAAACCTACCAACCCATCCCTCCACTTCCTCTTCCAGGTCATTTATGAAAATGACAAACGGCAAGGGTCCCAGAACAGATCCCTGAGGCATTCCACTGGTGACCGACCTCCATTCAGAAAAAGACCCATCTACAACCACTCTCTGCCTTCTGCAGGCAAGCCAGTTCTGAATCCACAAGGCAACAGCCCCTTGGATCCCATGCCCTCTCACTTTCTCGAGAAGTCTTGCATGGGGGACCTTATCGAACGCCTTGCTGAAGTCCATGTAAACCACATCTACCGCTTTTCCTTCGTCACTGTGTTTAGTCACATTTTCAAAGAACTCCACCAGGCTCGTAAGGCACGATTTACCTTTGACAAAGCCGTGCTGACTACTTTTGAGCATACTAAACTTCTCTAAATGTTCATAAATCCTGTCCCTCAGGATCTTCCCCATCAACTTACCAACCACTGAGGTTAGACTCACCAGTCGGTAATTTCCTGGGCTGTCCCTATTCCCTTTCTTGAATATAGGAACCACATCCGCAATCCTCCAATCCTCCGGAACCTCTCCTGTCTCCATCGATGACGCAAAGATCATCGCCAGAGGCTCTGCAATCTCTTCCCTCGCCTCCCACAGTAACCTGGGGTACATCCCATCCGGACCCGGCGACTTATCTATCTTGATGCTATTCAAAATTTCCAACACATCCTCTTTCTTAATGTCCACATACTCAATCTTTTCAGTCTGCCTCAATCCTGTAGTACAACCACCCAGGTCTTTTTCCACCATTAATACCAAGGTAAAATATTCATTAAGCACCTCTGCTATTTCTTCTGGTTCTGTACAGACTTTCTCACCTTCACCTTTTATAGGTCCTATTCCTTCACATCTCATCCTTTTACTCTTCACATATTTATAGAACACCGTAGGGTTCTCCTTACTCTTACCTGCCAAGGCCTTCTCGTGACCCCTTCTGGCTCTCCTAATTTCTTTCTTAAGTCCCTTCCTACGAGCCGTATACTCATCTAGATCCCTATCATCGCCTAGCTCTCTGAACCTTTTGTACGCTTTCCTTTTCTTTCTCACTAGGTTCAGCGCAGCTTTCGTGCACCACAGTTCCCGTAACTTACCAACACCTCCCTGTCTCATCAGAACGTTGTCATGCAGAACTCCAGACAAACATTCCTTGAAAATCTGCCACCTTACTTCAGTACTTTTCCTCGAGAATGCCTCCTTCCAATTTACGCCTCTAATCTCCTGCCTGATGGCTTCATACTTCCCCTTACTCCAGATAAACACTCTCCTCGCTTGCCTGATCCTATCTCTTTCCAATGCTAGCATAAAGGAGATAGAGTTATGATCACTATCCCCAAGATGCTCCCCCACTGAGAGATCCAACAACTGTCCAGGCTCATTAGCCAGTACCAGATCGAGTACAGCCTCTCCTCTTGTAGGCTTATCCACTTGTACTTGTACAATTGGCCTGCCCGAGGTTTGACTGTGTTTGATTTTAATATGCCCAATTCTTTAATTTAGGATATCCAATTTTATCAGCCTTAAAACTAGATCCTGTTTATATTGCCACAGAACGTTATTGTATTCTCAGTGTAATGATATCCAGGGTCAGAGATTGCTGCATAATGCTATATAATGGTTAATATTATACGTCTATGATTGTTGTGCAAGACTAACATGTCTTTTCTTGCTGCTGAGGTGCTATAAGAGGAAAAGATCAGGCTCAGTGATGATGCCCTGTCCTGTGTTTGAGGAGCATAGTAAGAAGTCTCACAACACCAGGTTAAAGTCCAACAGGTTTATTTGGTAGCAAAACGTTTGCTACCAAATAAACCTGTTGGACTTTATCCTGGTGTTGTGAGACTTCTTACTGTGTTTACCCCAGTCCAACGCCAGCATCTCCACATTTTGAGGAGCATGCCAACACACAGTGCCAGCAGTGTGTACCCTCTGCTAGATGCACGGCAGTAACTCGCCAAGGTCCTTTGACAACATCTTCCAAACCCACGGCGGTCTCTACCACCTGGAGAAGGCAGGAGGTTTCGCCCATTGACTTCAGATACAGGATGTATAACCTTCAGCCAATGTGATGCCACCTGTTTGGTGCTACTGTTCTAGATGAATTTCTACCCTTTCGGTTTATGCGTTCTTCAATCTAGCCACTAGAACTGACCTCCTTAGTTCTGGGCTAGATGAGCAAGGTTAAACCATCTGATAACTAGCTGGTGACCCCTGCCGGAAAATTCCCAGTGTGTGGGTGTTGGTGAGGGGCAGGTTTGAGCTCAGTTCCAGACCCTCCCCTAACGCGCCTCCAGACAAGATGGATGGGAACATCGCCACCTGTAAATTCCCCTCCAAGCCACGAGCCATCCTGATTTGGAACTGTGGGCTGGATTTTCCCAAAGTCAGAGAAACTCCATAGACTGTTAAAAATGGCGGCCAGGACCTGATGCCCGGATTCCTGGCTCCACCCCTCCCCTCCCCCGCTGTCACTCCAATTTTTACCAGCATGAGGTAAGGGTGCAAGCTGATGCAAGTCACAAGCCTGCTCCCTGCACTCCTGACCTGGTCGGCTCCATAGAGGATAAGCATGTCCTGGTCACCCTGGTGGAGTAAGTCAACTTTTTAAAGCGTTATGGACCATGGCCCCTCCGAGGTGACATGAACTACAGTCTGGATGAGGGAGCCTTTTGAAAGATGCGTTCAAAAGGTCTTACCCTTGTCCACTTGCCGACTTATGCCACTCCACTCACCCCCTCAAGGTGCCTAATGCCCTCCATGCAAACCTATGCCCTCCACCTGCCCTCCATGGCACCTCATACCCTCCATGCCAAGCTATGGCACTTGCCTTGTGCACACCGATGAGTCCTGTATTAACAATGGCTTGTGTGGGAAAGCTTTAAAAAATTATTCCTTCATAACTTTCTACTTTCTTTTACTGCAGTGTTATGTGGCAATGATCCAGTGGTAGAGATTGCAAGCACTTGACACCTTTTTGTTCTTTGTAAACAAACATTGCACAATTGACAGAATAAATCAAAGAGAAAGAGCTGCCAGCGGGCAATGTTTTCCCGAGAATACATGACGAGGCTTAGCCAGGAACCCAGACATCCATTAGTCTGTTGAGATGGCTGTGCCAAAGGGAGAACATTGCTTGATTGGCATGGTGGGTGGCAGGGCTCTGGGGTGGGAGAGGTAAGTTGGATAACATGGCAGGTGTTAGCATTGATTCTGCATGGGAGGGTGTGCGGGGCAGGGGCTCACGGGCTGGTTTTTGTTTCACTGTTATTATTACCAGTGGAATAAAGTCCCAGAGCACTGTTGGGGGAGTTGTGGGGAGGTGGGTGGGGCGGAGGAGTGGGGAGGCTGTTAGACAGCCCACTTCAGCACAGAGCAGCCATTGTGGTTGCCTCAAAACTCTTTCCAGGAGCGGTAGGCCTGACTCCAGCCTCACCCCCTCACCCCGAAAGAAAATCTCCCCCTTTCCAGGCACTTTCTCTCGGAGTGGGCGCACTGAGGGAGCAAGTTCCCAGCTCCCATTACCCATGTTCAAGATGAAAATCCAATGCCACTGCTTCCAAATCCTGGAATTCCCTTCCTAATGCCACTGAGGGTGTACCTACACTTCAGGGACTGCAGCTGTTCCAAGAAGGAAACTCACCACCACCTTCTCCGGGGCTGTTAGGTATGGGCAATAAATACTCACATTGTCAGCAATCCTCCCCCGCCACCCCCCATGAATAATAAAAACACTGTCACCCCACAGAAGAAAACCTGAAGCTTAGCAGAGAAACCGCAGCGTTAGCCAGAACAGTGATCGAAGGGTAGGAAATTGGGCGGGGGAGGGGAAGAAGCCTGTAAGAATATTTAAATGGGTCAAAGGTTAATTTAGGGACTGACTCTCGAATGTTCTAAGAGTAATCAGTGTTTTTACTTATTCATTCGAGGGATGTGAGCAGCGCTGGCCGGGCCAGCATTTATTGCCCATCCTTAATTGCCCTTGAAGTGATTGGATTTAAGACCACACTGCTGTGGCTCTGGAGTCACATGTAGGCCAGACAAGGTAAGGATGGCAGATTTCCTTCCCGAAAGGACATTAGTGAACCAGACGGATTTTTACAAAATTGATAATGGTCATCGTTAGACTTATAATGAATTCCAATTTCACCACCTGCCGTGGTGGGATTCGATCCCAGGCCCCCGGAGCATTACCCTGGGTCACTATTCCAGTGACAATACCACTACACCACCGCCTCCCCCTAATGCAGTGTGGACCTCAGGATGGACTAATGGAGGAATCTCCTCCAACACTACAAGCCAGTGGTGGGCAACCTGTGGCCCAGGGACCACATGCGGCCCACCTCTAGACTATTAATCCAGAAACTCAGCTAATATTCTGGGGACCCAGGTTCGAATCCCGCCACGGCAGATGGTGGAATTTGAATTCAATTTTAAAAAATCTGGAATTAAGAATCTACTGATGACCATTGTCGATTGTCGGAAAAACCCATCTGGTTCACTAATGTCCTTTAGGGAAGGAAATCTGCCTTTCAGCTTGGATCTGGACAGAATGAGGCACATTACTTCTTGCTTGTTCATAGCAGGATGCCCATCTGGTTCATGAATGTCCTTCAGGGAAGGAAATCTGCTGTCCTTACCTAGTCTGGCCTACATGTGACTCCAGAGGCACAGCAATGTGGTTGACTCTCAACTGTCCTCGGTCAACTCAGGATGGGCAATAAATGCTGACCAGCCAGCGATGCCCATGTCCCACAAATGAATAAAATCCCTGACCCCAAACTTATATGCCACCATTAAGGCTGGAGTTGCCCACATGGGAATTCAGCGACATCGGTGCAGGAGTAGGCCATTCAGCCCCTTGAGCCTGTTTTGTCATTTAATTAAATCAGTGATGGACAGCCTAGGCTGGTGAGTGGGCTGCATGAGTGCCCCTCTGTCATCTCAGTGGGCCACTGGGTTAAAATTGGGCTTGTTCACTAACCATGACCCCATGAATAAGATTAAATCCATTTAATACATGCCAAATATTTCAGAATGGGTGATTGAAAATGTTTGAACATTCATATATTAATAGAATCATCATCAACTTCAAATGGTCAAAGCAAAATAAATATTTACACTTTGACTGGACATAGAGGGAGTGCACTGCTCTCAGTCAGTGCTGTGAGCAATCAGCACGCACCTCACTTCACTTGTTCTTGCTTTTCGTGTGTATCGTTGCAGTTACAGTGGTAGGAAAAAGATTATGCGGATGGAAACCAGCGGAATGTGGTAACTGTGCGGGCAAAATATCTCGTGAGCCACATTCAGCACCCTGATGGTCCCCATGCGGCCCCCGGGCTGCAGGTTGCCCAACACTGAGTTTTATATCATGGCTGATCTGTATTTCTTGTCCATTTCATAGAATCATACAATCCTTACAGTGCCAAAAAAGGCCATTCAGCCCATCAAGCCTACACTGGCAACAATCCCGCCCAGGGACCTACCCCATAACCCCATGTACTTATCCTGCTAGTCCCCCTGACACTAAGGGGCAATTTAGCATGGCCGATCCACCTAACCCGCACATCTTTTGGGCTGTGGGAGGAAACCGGAGGAAACCTACGCTGACAGGGGGAGAATGTGCAAGCCCCACACAGACAGTGACCCCGAGGCCGGAATTGAACCCAGCTCGGTTTCTTAATCCTTAATGCATTTACCTAGCAAACTCTATCAGCCTGAGTCTTCAAAAATTCCAATTGGCCTGGTTCCAACAGAGTGGCAGAGAAATCCTAAATTTCTAAGTCACCAGAAAAATCCACAGATTCCTCGAGCCTCCACGAAGACTAAGCCGCTTCAGTGTCATCGCAGTTAGTCAAGCGAACGGCTCTAATTCCAGTTGATTACAAGAGTTTATGTGCTGACTCACCGCTGTTATACTTGGAACTCAAAGCGCTTTGGTTCCTTCTCTCTCCACCTAGTTTTGAACAGTCCAGCCAGCATTCCTTTTTAAATGACTAATTAATTACTCAGATGCATGCTGTAAGGTCAATCCCAGTTACCCTCGTCTGTTTATACTTTGACTCCAGGGTGTCAATCGACCTGAGGTGCCAGCAGAGATTAATCCCTTCATTCCTACTTGGCCTCCTCGCTGTGACTCCATTTAGATGTTTCCCTCCCTTTTACCAGTTGAACACCCGTGATCCTGTTCCAAGCTTCTCTCCCTCAGAGTCACGTGTGCTAAGAAAATGAGGGTAAATGTTCCCACCCGTGCTCTCAATGAGCAACGTGAATGGAGGATGGTTTGGCACTGCTTTCCCAACACTCTGTTCAGCCAGATTTTCACCTTCGAGGCGGGCTAGCCTGAATTGACGAATTTCCCACTCAGTCTGCCTGGGAAAGTGACAGGAAGGACAGGATGGCTGCAGTCAGACCAGCTGAACTGGGAGAATGTTCAAAGGCAGCCACAGGGACTGCCTGGAGCTGAGGGAAACTGTTTGATGCTGTGGGACATGGCAGCAGTTATTAAAAAAAAGATAATGCCCTCTGTAGTCCTCACCCATAACACCCTCTCGCGCCGCACATGCTCCACATGCCCCATTCATGCCACCTCATGTGGAAGCGATGGCCTAGTGGCATTATCGCTAGACTATTAATCCAGAAGCTCAGCTGATGTTCTGGGGACCTGGGTTGAAATCCAGTCACGGCAAATGATGGAATTTGAATTCAATAAAAAATATCTGGAATTAAGAATCTACTGATGGCCATGAAACCATTGTCGATTGTCGGGAAAAATCCATTTGGCACACTAATGTCCTTTAGGGAAGGAAATCTGCCGTCCTTACCTGGTCTGGTCTACATGTGACTCCAGAGCCACAGCAATGTGGTTGACTCTCAACTGCCCTCGGGCAACTAGGAATGAGCCAGCGATGCCCATGTCCCACGAATGAATAAAAAAAACCTCATGCTCCTATGACAAGATATGCCTCGATACCAATCTATGGCACTTCCATGTCCATTCACCCACAGTGAACCCTCTAGTGACAATGGCATGTGCTAAATAAGCTTTAAAAAATAGTCATTCAATGATAACTTGCTGTGCTATTTAAAAAAACACTCCTTTTTATTACAGGCCAATAAAAGTGTCAATCATCCAGACCCTTTCCTCCTCCTTCAGTTACCCTGGTCTAGGAGGATGTTGATAAGCATGGACCTCCATTGGATCGCTCCATGGTTGTGCTTGGCAAAGTACTGCAGTGGTTTGTCGTTGCTTTCTGCAGTATGGCTGACCAGGAAACTCTGCCACTCTTTACCACCTGCCAACAGGCATATTGGAGGCTGACACTCTATCCGTTTGGCCACGTTATGAATGTGCCTTCTGTGGTCATCAAGTCCTGAAGTGGGACTTGAACCCGCAGTTTCTGGTCCAGAGGTAGGAACATTATCACTGTGCCACAAGGCCTCCTCCTTCAGACCCTATAATGTACCAATAGCAGAAACTGCAAGCACTTGAAACCTCTTTAACTTGTGTAAATAAACGTGATCAGAGAACCAAAGCTGTCAAACAAGCAATGTTTTTCCTGGGGCTCAGCTGTTTCAATAATACAATGGATTTCTTGGCTCTCAGCTGCAGCATATTATGCATTCTTAGCTGAGAGTTTTTTTTTTAAGAAAATGGAAACAAAGAACAAAGAACAGTACAGCACAGGAAACAGGCCCTTCGGCCCTCCAAGCCTGTGCCGCTCCTTGGTCCAACTAGACCAATCGTTTGTATCCCTCCATTCCCAGGCTGCTCATGTGACTATCCAGGTAAGTCTTAAACGATGTCAGCGTGCCTGCCTCCACCACCCTACTTGGCAGTGCATTCCAGGCCCCCACCACCCTCTGTGTAAAAAACGTCCCTCTGATGTCTGAGTTATACTTCGCCCCTCTCAGCTTGAGCCCATGACCCCTCGTGATCGTCACCTCCGACCTGGGAAAAAGCTTCCCACTGTTCACCCTATCTATACCCTTCATAATCTTGTATACCTCTATTAGATCTCCCCTCATTCTCCGTCTTTCCAAGGAGAACAACCCCAGTCTACCCAATCTCTCCTCATAGCTAAGAACCTCCATACCAGGCAACATCCTGGTAAACCTTCTCTGCACTCTCTCCAATGCCTCCACGTCCTTCTGGTAGTGCGGCGACCAGAACTGGACGCAGTACTCCAAATGTGGCCTAACCAGCGTTCTATACAGCTGCATCATCAGACTCCAGCTTTTATACTCTATACCCCGTCCTATAAAGGCAAGCATACCATATGCCTTCTTCACCACCTTCTCCACCTGTGTTGCCACCTTCAAGGATTTGTGGACTTGCACACCTAGGTCCCTCTGTGTTTCTATACTCCTGATGACTCTGCCATTTATTGTATAACTCCTCCCTACATTATTTCTTCCAAAATGCAACACTTCGCATTTATCCGGATTAAATTCCATCTGCCACCTCTCCGCCCAATTTTCCAGCCTATCTATATCCTGCTGTATTGCCCGACAATGCTCTTCGCTATCCGCAATTCCAGCCATCTTCGTGTCATCCGCAAACTTGCTGATTACACCAGTTACACCTTCTTCCAAATCATTTATATATATCACAAATAGCAGAGGTCCTAGTACAGAGCCCTGCGGAACACCACTGGTCACAGACCTCCAGCCGGAAAAAGACCCTTCGACCACTACCCTCTGTCTCCTATGGCCAAGCCAGTTCTCCACCCATCGAGCCACTTCTCCTTGTATCCCATGAGCCTTAACCTTCTTAACCAACCTGCCATGTGGGACTTTGTCAAATGCCTTACTGAAATCCATATAGACGACATCCACGGCCCTTCCTTCATCAACCGTTTTTGTCACTTCCTCAAAAAACTCCACCAAATTTGTAAGGCATGACCTCCCTCTTACAAAACCATGCTGTCTGTCACTAATGAGATTATTCCGTTCTAAATGCACATACATCCTGTCTCTAAGAATCCTCTCCAACAACTTCCCTACCACGGACGTCAAGCTCACCGGCCTATAATTTCCTGGGTTATCCCTGCTACCCTTCTTAAACAACGGGACCACATTCGCTATCCTCCAATCCTCAGGGACCTCACCCATCAGTGAGATGTTTTTTTTAAAAAGCTTTTTTTACGCATCCTGTTGTCACTGTAGGGTCCGTTGGTTCTATACAATATCTAATGGGCTTGGAAGTGCCATAGCTTGGCATGGGGGTCGTGAGGGCCGTAGGGGTTGGGTGGGGGGCATACTTTGTGTGGGAGGGGGTCGTGAGGAGGAGCTTTTGAAATTACCTTTCAAAAGGTTCGCATCTGCAGGGTTTGGTTCACAACATCTCTGAGGTGCTTTGAACGAAGACTCATTACAAAGCTGGCCTGGCTCCATGAACATTGCAGAGGACTAGGGCATGCCTATCCGCACAATGGTACCAGCCAGGCCATGAGCACAGGGTGTTAACTCGCTACACAAAGCAGCCGACACCCTTAGGTTGCACTCCCAACAATCAGGAACTCCGGAAAAATGGTCAGGTCCAGAATCGGGCCCAGCCTCTCTTTTCACCGCCCCCCCCCCCCATGGATTCTCCCTGACTCCATGAAAATCCAGCCCATTAATTCCTAACTCTTGTTGAGAGTATAGCTTTAAAAATGGAAGTGTATAAAACAATAGGCCAAGTGTTGGTAAACGGGATTAGGTGGGAGATCAGGTGTTTTTCGCATGTTGGTGCAGACTCGATGGGCCGAATGGCCTCTTCTGCACAGTATGATTCTATGAGATCCCAGGTGTCCCTTTGCTACTTGAGATTCTCTCTCCGTTCACTAGGACAGACTTCTTGACCTTTTCCCTAGACTGCAACAGGCTGAGAAAAGAAATATAAGCCGAGATTATTAGTTGTTCACCACTTTTTATGATGGGTTAGGTTCAGATAAGTATCTTGGCTCACATCTGCAATGGGGCCGTTTAAGACCAGTCGGGTGACCCAGAGCATTTGCTGCCCTAATTGCCCTTGTTAAGAGTTAAAGATAGTTGAGAGTCAACCACATTACTGTGCTCTGGAGTCACATGTCGGCCAGACCTGGTAAGGATGGCAGATTTCCTTCCCAAAGGGGCTTTAGTGAACCAGATAAATCGTTAAGACGATAGTTACTCCCTATTCCAGATTTAAAGAACAAAGAAAATTACAGCACAGGAACAGGCCCTTCGGCCCTCCAAGCCTGCACCGATCATGCTGCCCGGTTGAACTAAAACCCCCTACTCTTCCGGAGACTAAATCCCTCTATTCCCATCCTCTTCATGTATTTGTCAAGACGCCCCTTAAAAGTCATTATCGTATCTGCTTCCACTACCTCCCCCTGCAGCAAGTTCCAGGCACCCACCACCCTCTGTGTAAAAAACTTGCCTCGTACATCTCCTTTAAACCTTGCCCCTCACACCTTAAACCTATGCCCCCTAGTAATTGACTCTTCAACCCTGGGAAAAAGCTTCTGACTATCCACTCTGCCCATACCCCTCATAACCTTGTCGACTTTTATCAGGTCGCCCCCTCAACCTCCATCGTTCCAGTGAGAACAAACCAGGTTTCTCCAACCTCTCCTCATAGCTAATGCCTTCCATACCAGGCAACGTCCTGGTAAATCTTTTCTGTACCCTCTCCAAAGCCTCCACGTCCTTCTGGCAATGTGAACTAAATTGCAAATTAAATTGCACCAACTGCCTTAGTGGGAGTTGAACCTGTGTCCCCAGAGCATTAACCTGGGCCTCGGGATTACTCGTCTTGTGACATACCACTTTGCCACCGTCTCCTCTGAAGGGTTGGGGGAAGCCAAGGGGCTTTCTAGGTTGGCCCAAGGTGAAAGCCCTTCAATTGCCCTCCCCCCGCCCCTTCCCCCACCGCCCCACCTTTCGAAATGTGGACCCGCATGACTTGAAGCAAATAAATCCATTCTGTTTTATTCTTGTGCTAAGTTGTCCTTGGCCAGCTTTCCATCACATTGATTCTCTTTGAGTAACTGAGCTCTGGTTTTGGAAGTTAGGACGAGGGAGAGGGGGAGGGGTGGAGGGGGTTGGGGCTGGGGGAGGGGGGGGGTTGGTCGCCGGCAATCGACCAATAATGTGCCTGGACTGCTGTAGGTGTGTCAAAATTGGCACAGCACCCCGAGATTGTGTCAACTTCTGGCAGAGGGCATGTTAGGATTGGCAGGGAGTGCCAGCCAGCATGTCCTTATTTACTCATGATTCTTCTCCATTCCGAAAGATTTGAAAAGGGTAGATACCGAGTTTATGAAATATGTGAGTGTGAGAGAGAGAGAGGGAGAGCGCGCATACACTTTATAAAAAGACAAAAATAGCAATGCTTTTGCATCAGGGGAAATGGTAACATATTTGTCTTTTGGACAATAGATATTGGAGGGTGAGATTGTACACATTCTGCTCGAGAATGCAGAGATTAAAGGATTCATTGTTTTAAAGGGAACAGAGTGTTTCGAACACTGAAAACTGAATGTTAAAGGAGCTGTATAAGGACAGTGCTTGGTCACAATGTTGCTGCTTGGATAATGTATCAACATAAAAGTTTACTGTTTAACAGACATGACATCTGTGGAAAGTAGAGAAAGAGGGTATTTTTTTTTAACAAAAGGAGCCCTGTTCAGAGGCCGTGTTGCGAGATAATTCTTAAATTATACAAGTGTGAAATGATGGTGTGGTGCTAACATACGAAGGTGGGTTTGTGGCTCAGTGGATAATGTGCCTGCCTCTAACCAGTAACTCCGGGTTAAATCCCACCCCTTGATGACCAAGGAAGTTGCATTCAAAACACAACCAAACAATGTCCTTCCAACACTCACCAGTAGTGGGCAGTATGAATGGGAGAAATCCCTGTTCAGCCAGTGTAGAAGTGCACTTTCACAGACTTCATTAATGAACAAAAAAAGGTATTTATTGATAAGAACTGTAGAGCAGCCTTGTGGCTGTAGCCAGCTCCCAATATGTCACGGTCTAGCTGCCTTCCTCACCATGAGGCGATTCCCACATTCTGGGCAGGATTTTCCGGCCGCGCTCGCCCCAAAACCGAAAAATCCCACCCGAGGTCAACGGACCTTTGCCTGGTCCGCCCCTCGTCCACTACGAAAATTCCCCCCCCACCCGAGTCCCAATTGGACACCCAGGCCAGGTGACCCTAACTCTGCTGTGACAAAACTGTCCCTTAAAGGGACAAACACCACAACTCTGTCATCACTATTCATAGCCCCAGCCTACAACATGCATGTTGCCACGGCAACTCAGACTCCATGAGTAAACTAATGCGTAGAGTCGGGTCCACTAACCCCAGAAGTGAGTCCTAGATGGCCACGTGGGTGGGTGAGTTCTGAGAAGAGTTGGTCAGAAGCCCTGTCTTGGATCTCTGGGGCTTCATTCTGATTGTTTTAGATGCTGTCAGACTTCTACCCCCATCATCGTACCCCCTCATCTCCAAATTCCACCCCCACAGGTCCTTCATAACCCCAT